>NW_010550316.1:0-39718 GCF_000687285.1 Phaethon lepturus | reverse complement strand
CAGCTCTCTCAGTACTCTCGGGTGGATAAAGGTAGCTGTTGCATAAATAGTTCTACTTTCTCTTTACATGGACGTTGAGTTCATTATGTCTTCCCCATGACCTCTGCTTGCTCCAAGAGTTTGCGAGAGTGCTTGCTGCCCTCTGGGCCGGTCTGCGCTTCTTTCAGCTCTGTAGTGGGCTGAGGCAGCATGTACTGCTCCTGCAGCTCCTTATGCTGGCAAGCATCCGCATCCATTTGGATCTGAAGGTCCTGAAAGCAGATGAAAGATTAATGTAAATAATGAAGGGAGAGGAAATGGAAAGATTTAGGAGGTCTCTCTGCAAAGCTGTTCTTTAAGGTGATGCCAGATATTGAAATAATTTTTTAAAAATCCCGCCATCCCCCAAAAAACCCCCGTCGTTTGTTTCCAGTATCGTGTGTGTCTATCCTACATCACTGTAGCCACACTGACTTTAAGAGAATTACTTCTGACTGAGACTGATGTGACTGAGGACAAGTTAGGTTTGAGAGTGTGTGTGTATGTATATATATACACATATGTCTAGAGAGAAAGAATCTTTGTTGTTACTCTTTAAGTTACTGTAATTGGATTTTTGGCAGCAGTTGTATCACTTTATTCCAACAAAGAGACTAGCCTTTTGCTAATTTACTTACTCAGCTTTATTTTAGAAGTTAAGAGCCAATGGAAGCTCGCTTAGTTTTACATCTCTTAGTTTGTAGTCCATTTCTTGGCTGTCCTGTTCAAACAGCAATTACATCTTCTCTTAAAAGCAGAACTTTTTTGTTCTAATTACGTATGAATAGTTCCTTGGGTTTCTAGTTTGACAAAACCTGATAGTAACGCTTGTCTTGCATAAGGTTTGTTGGAACTACTGCAGATTGAAATTGGTATGAGTGGGAGAACCAAGGCTTTTGAATATAAATTCCCAATTTGTTCAAGACACTGCCTAAGCAAGCATATGTAATCTGCTTTGTTGCTTAAGCTATAAAATAGAACTGGTATGCTTTTTCATTTAGAGACCTGTTCCACCCTCTCCAGTTTACCTTGACATGCTGTTGCAGTTTATTCAGTGTCCTGACAGGCTCACTGTTGTTCCTGTTGGCATGATCCAGTTGCATTTCCATTCTGGTCGGGTCAGTGTCCATCTTCTTGAGCCTGAGAGCTTCAGCACTCCCCTTCGCTTCAGCCTCCAGACTTGCCTGCAGAGACTCAATTGTGTGCTGGGAATTATTTCTGTGGAGTCCAGTGAAGCATATGGTACAGCATTCTGTTATGTTGAGTCGGATCCAGCCTTTGTATCAAATTATTGCCCACCAAGTAATAAAAAACACAGTTACTTTTCAAACCTATTTAAAACTGGTACTAGGATTTTGCACCAAGCCATTCATGAATACCTTCTTTTAAAACATAGGACTAGGAAAGCTTTCAAGAGGTCATCTTAAAAATCTACTGCCTAAAATCTGGATCACCTCCTGATAAACCAGGCCCACTAGACAACATGTGACAAGGGTGCACTTAACTTCCAATAATGGAGACTCTACAACCTCCAGAAAATCTGGTCCAAGGAGTAATTCCCATTAACGATTATAAAACGTTCCTAGTGTCTAACTTAAAACCTCCATGCTGCACCCTTTGCCTGTGGCGTAATGTCATACCATCACCTGGTTGTTTCAAATTCTTCCTTCCTATGTTCTCCTGTCAATGCCAGCTTTAACCTGAGCCACTTTGAGATGAATGCAAAT
The DNA here is from genome assembly GCF_000687285.1 of Phaethon lepturus. Classification (NCBI taxonomy): domain Eukaryota; kingdom Metazoa; phylum Chordata; class Aves; order Phaethontiformes; family Phaethontidae; genus Phaethon; species Phaethon lepturus. Next base: position 37,973 of record NW_010550316.1, on the reverse strand, counting down.
CAATTTACTTTCTTCAGCCTGCAAGGGTGCAACAGATGGGCAAATAAATGCCCTTTGTGGGATTATATATGCAAAATCTGGTGGAATGTGGGCAGCAGGCACCAGGCTGGCATGCAGCTCTCACATCTGTGGCATTGGTACCTCCAGGGAAGACTCTGCTTCTTCCACTCCTACCTGCAGTTCATCCTTATCAATCGCCAGTCTCTTATCTTTTGCAGCTCATGAATGCTCTTCCCTCCCTCCCCCAGCTGATTGATTAGATCCTTAATTTCCTCTAGGGAACAAAAGGGATATTTCATATGATAGGTTTATTTCAGGACTGTGAACTTTACCGAGTGCACTAGACATTCTTCGAATGGAAATAGCATGAAATGGTTCCAGTCACTCTATATCAGCTGCCCTTTTCTTTTGATACTAAATATTATCCTGGATTTTTGAATGAGCCCTGCTAGCTGCATGTGTTCATGGAGGTGGAAGAATGAAGCCCATTAAATCAAGAGAAATTTTTTCCAGTTTTTATCCAGCCTTCCCCTTTTCCCCTTTCAGATGGCTGCTCTTACAAAACAAAACCAGGATGCCACATTATCTCTCTACAGGGGAATGGGGCTCTCTGCCAGCTGATGTAGGCCAGAGCAAAGGGTTGGGGGGAGATAGCCTGGAAAACACTGGGTCTGTGCCAGAGAGTCCATCACTGGTTTCTGCTGGCCACAAGGACAGCAGATTGTAGCATCTTCTAAATATTTACAGTGTCATCTTCTAGCCTCCTGTAAGAGATCAATCTTTGCAATTTAAAGAAGTGGGGTTTTTTTTAAATAAAAACAAACAAAAAAAAGGAGCCAAGGCAGCTGGTCTCCCTGTACAGCCAGTGTGGGGGGGAAGTGCTGCAAAGAGGGAGACTCTGAGCAGGAGTTTGACTTGGTCTGAACTGATTCCTGGAAATGCCTAATCCTCCCCACTGAGGTTAAAGGGAACGTCATCTTCCCAGGGTAAAGCTGGCCATTGTTAATAGTCCTGTAAGTGAATTGCTCAGAGTTAGAGGGAATGCTGGTAGCCAGAACGGGGACTGCAGCTGTATCTTACTTAACTGTAACCGGTCCCTTATTCCCTTCTGTGGAGTTCTAGTGATGATATGTGGCCCAGCCTGGAGTGATGACCTCCTACTATAACAGTGAGTACAACCAAGCTGCTATTGTGATCTCGCTTTGAGGGTTCAGAAAGGACCTTGATCCTGAATGTTATCCCTGGAGTCGGTTCCCTGGAAGCAGTACACAGGTGCTAGTTACAATCTTGGGTGATCCGATAGGGGTGGTGTGTGTGTGAGTGCAGACTCAGTCCCAAGAACAGAATCTAACCTGTGACTTTAAGTGCATCAAATGTATGTTTCCAGAGAGTGAAAGCACTGCTAGAAATAAGAAAAGTGGAATAGGTGCTGGAAGACATCACAAGAGATCATTCAGTAGGAATCAAGTGGCTTATGATTTGCAGAGTTTTTTAACATCAAACCAGTACTTACCCTGAAGGGCCCTTGTTCTCCTTTTTTGTAGATTCCAGGTGCTCCAAGGATTCTTCATAGGCAGCCTTAAGCTCAAAATTTTCAGTTGCATATATTCCTTCTGGGAACTCTCTATTTCCACCTGCAGCTCTTTGCATTTTTTGTTGCCGTTCCACCAGCATCTTATCAAAGGCTCTCTGCTTCTTGTCCAGGGCAGCACAAGCAGCACTGACCTGGAAAGATAAAGCCAGGCATTCACCGGACACAAGTTTTCTTTACACTTCAGTTCTCTGTGTGTCCTGCCAGCTAGTCACAGTTAAATTGGCAGCCACTCTAATGACTGGCAGAGTTTCTCTTGGTCACTCTGAATGGATGATTAAAATGTTTATGAGGCTTTCTTTCCTCACCATTAGGAATTTAACAAGATCACCCAGTTCCCATCAGTGTGATAGTCTTCCTTGCCCCTGTGGTTATAATGATGCTGCTGTGGAGCAAATGTTTTCCACTTCAGATATTCCTTCTGCAGAGGTGCTGTTAGTAATCGCCTGGGTTGATTAGTGTGACTCTTTCTATTTCAAAGGCGATTTGGTTACAAACAAGATGTTATTCAAGACTATTTTAGACTGTGTTTAACTGCTTGTCATGAAGGGAAAGAATAAAGGTACATTTTTCTTTCCAAGGAGCTTTTAATCACAAATATTCTACGTATTCTTATGATCCACACATGTGTTCAGATACCATGGTGACAAGCACACCACAGGAACTGTAGAATAAAGAGCTGCTTCATTAAAGAAAGTGATGGTGAAACAGATTTTTTTTTTACAGCCCAGTAATGTAATGCTGTATGTGGGATTTTCGGCTCTTGAGACCTGTTCTCAGGCCGACTGCAGTCATTGGCAGATACCCAAGGACTTCAGTGAATTTGGAGCAGCCTTTGTGCCTATTTTAAGTAACATTTTTATTCAAATGTCCCACAGTTGCACTGCTATTCATGCTCTTACGCTAACACTAGCAAGAGTAGAAATACTAATTTAATGAAGGAGCATTTGTTGCTAGTGTTTAAACTACACGTTGTTTAGATCTGCTTTGAGCATGGTAGTTAATAACCAGTGGCCAACCCATTGGTACTGCAACACTGAGAAGTTCAAAGCAGGATATCATTATCCTTAAAAAGAAGATGAATACCTTGCCTTGTAGTAAAGCAGGGCTTTTGCTTTAGCTGTACTCTTGTTGTTGGAAGTCAGCTAATGAGCTTACAAGAAGCATGCTGTGTGCTCCTAGGAAGTAGCTGCTTATCTGGGTTTTCTCTTGATGTGATAAATCTTCGCCTTGCTTCTCATGGCCATACAGATAACTTGACATTTAATAGAGAGTTCTTAAAATATTGAGAAATAAGGGACCAGCCCAAAGCTGACCTGAGTTAAAAGTCTCCCAGGGCTTCCAGTACCAGGTCTTAGATCTTGCTGGTTAGGCACGTGCTGGATGCACTCTTGAATGACTGGATTTCTTGCCTTCTCAAGACCTACAGTGAGGTCTTCCACTTTGTTCTGAAGCCTCTGCTTAGTTTTCTCTGTATTGGCAATGCAGGCTTGATCTGATTCAGCTGTCGTCTTTGCTTCTTGAAGCCTCACAGCCAACTTTGTCCTGAGGGAAATAGCTTAGAAATATCCTGGTGAGTAGTTCCCAGAGTGAGGAGTGGTAGGAGTTAGCAGCCCTCATTTCCTAGAGCACCATCACTGTTTTCACTAGTGAAACGGTGAAATTCTGGCAGCAGCCTCAGAAAAGGGACTGTAAAACGGTTACTAGGATGTACCTGGTTCTTCCCCTCCATTGGTGGATAGGGCATATTAGGCTGCAGCTCAGGTCTTTGTTGCTGGATTGTTACTTGGTGATAGATATTTCAACCTTCCATTCAGGTAGGATATGGTCTAAGAGCAAAGTAGCCTCCCTCCCTTGTGATTATCCCTGGGCCTCAGTACAAAGTTGTGCAGAGATGTAGTAGCTTATTCCATTTCTCTCAACTTGTTCAGGTGCACGGTGAAACCCTCCAGATGTCTTAAACTTTTGGTGCTATTACGTGAAAGCACCTTTATGTTATCTCTGTTAGAGACTGCTACAAAGATTGGCTCGACTTCTAGCCTGTAATACCAGCTCTCAAGGACCAGATTCTAAGGGGTTTAATCTGATTTGGTGCTTGCTTCTTAGGAAATGCTGGTGGCTTTGGTAGGGCGGCTGTAAGAGTAAAGTCCTTGTTGGAATAAAGAAAGGCTATCCAAATTCAAGCCTTTATCAGAAAGGATCAGTGTTGGTTTTCTGTTGTCAGTGTGCAAGTGTTAGGTCTCAATAGTTTATTATTGCAAGTATTATTTTCTTTCTCGTGGCTGGAGCCCTTTGCTTTCTCTCTGTCTTACCAATTGAGTTCTAACAGATCACATCTGTAAGCTGTGACTCAGCAGCCAAACTAAATAATGAGACTGCCCTAAGTCCCATCCCAGACTCCCTGAAAGCTGAGTGCTCCCTTGGTTTCTTCCAGCTCCTCAGTTCTTTCAGTGGCATCAGTCTTGTATTGAGTCTTCCAGACTGTGACTTCAGTATTGACTTTTGAGACCAGGCACACAATATTGACATTAGAGCTGCAGTTCAGCTTTGCTCTCCTCTTCTTCCTCCAACTACTCTTTCACTGGATGCAAATCATGCTTGGTGTTGGCCAGGCTCACTACAGCAGCAGTACAGGTCTAGAGATAGCAGAGCCATTGTCACGTGTCTGTCCTATTGGAAATACAAATACACTGACCTCACTCCGCAGAGCTGGAGTGCTCCACCTGAACAACTCTGTTCTGGATGAGCTAGAAATATCTCTGTCTTCAAAATATCTTTCTGGTCAGGAGCCGAGTTTCTGTTCTCCGTACCTGTTTTTTGCTGTACTGCAGTGAATTGAGTTGAGCTCATAAAACTGAAAACAGAACTTGGCTTGTCATCATCACTGTTTTCTCTCAAACTGTTTCAAAAGAATTATGACAGTAAACCCATTTGGTGATTGTTCTGAACACAGAGAGAATTCTTACCAGAATTTTGATATACAGGTGCAGCACTAGAATTACTCTTTGGAGATAAGCAGAAATTTCCAAGACAGGGGTGTCAGAGAGCTGAAATGCTGGTATATTTTGAGCCAAACTTGTGTGATCTAAGCAAATAAACTGCTGTATGATCCATTGAATGGGCAGTGGACTGAGAATCAAGAGGTGTGTGTTCTGCTCTTCACTGTTGACTCATGGGAGATTCTGTATCTTATTTTCGTATCTATACAAGACTCATGTCCCTCACACCGCCTCCAGGATCAACTGGTAACAAGGCCAGAGATTAATTTGGATGCGAAAGTTTTCCTTTGTGGGAGCTAACACAAAAGACTTGTTACTCTAAAGTCGACAGTGTGCAAAAGAGCAGGCACTGCATGTCCCATGACAGCAGCAACCTCTGTTGTAAGGTTACAACTGCTTACAACTCCTGTAAACAGTTGGTGGTCCTCAGTACCTTTGACTGTTCATAGAGCTGCCTCTTGAAGTCATCTGCTTGCAAGGTGAGAGGAATCTTTATGTGGACAATCTGGTTATGCCTGCTCTGAGCTTCCTCGTGCTCCCAACTCAGATGGCTGTTTCTGGCGGTGGGAAAAGTGCATAAAGAAGCAGGAGAGGAACTAATTTAATCTGACTGGAGGGAAAGGGAAGCAAAGGCTAGAAGGATTGGGCAGATTTGCTAGAGGAGACAGGGCAGGGCTGCCAGAGTTAGATGAAATGTGGGGGAAGAAGAGGATCAGAGGGAGGTAACTTTGCACAAAGCCATCAAGGAATTTACCTTGGAGCCTGATGGCATTAATTTCAGCTTGGCTCTTCTCCACATCAGCCAGCTGGGCATTGGCTTCGGACAGGTTATCTTCCAGCTTGTGAACATGAGCGTCTGAGTTCAGCTGTAAGAGAGCAGTCGGTCATATGATGCTGAGTAAGACTTGAAGGGCCAAAATATCCTCCCTCTCTTGCAAACTCAGTTTACTTCAGTTGGTTGTAATTACAGTGGAATGACTGTAATAGCCAGGGGGAGTGCAGGGTGTCCTGATCTTTAGTGAGGGGGATGCCCACACCATCAGCCAGGGCAGGCAGTGTTCAGCACCAGCTGGTATCAGTTCGCTCCCGCTGCAGAGGGCTGAATTCTGCCTTGCATTGATGGCTGCATCCGTGGCCGCATTGGTGGTTTGTTGAGGAATTCTCTGCTGGCCTCTCACTTTGGATTTCTGTAGAGACTCCATGTTTGCATTGATGTCATCCATCTCTGCTTTCATGACCTGTTTGTTCATCTCCAGCTTTGTTTTCACTCTGGGGATTCTCCGCGAGCTCTGCCGTCTCAGCCATGGCAACCATGTGCTTCCTGCACAAAGTGAGCCCGTGGCCTCACTTTGAAGGGTTGCCTCCTCCAGCTCAAGGAGCAGCTTCAGCAGCTCAGCTTCCCACTTGCAATTGTGTTAGATCTGAGAAGGGGCCAAATACACGTCATCAGCTGGGATCTGGCAGCCCTGGAGTCTCGGTAGGGCCCTTGGCAATGCTTTATAAGAAAGGCTTCTGGAAGCCCTTTGTTTAGCTTTCACAGTCTCTTTATTTGGGACAAATCCTATCTTTGGTTCTAATCCATTAGAAGGTCAGTGGCTGGTGTCTTCCAGATAGATTAATCGTCTCTATGCCTCCTTGCTAAAGTTCAGAGTAATTCTCTGGACTGCAGGCTGTGTATTTTCCTTGCAAAACAGTATAAAATACACCTAACAGTCCTGCGTCCTCTGCTTACTTCATGCTTCTGAATTAGCAACTTTCTAATGAATCTCTGATCACCTTCCACTCCAACACTATGGGAATAACAAAGCTCACAGTGAATTTCATGGAATCTCAGTGCTTTACCCCTTCCAAGGTCCACAGTGTGAGGGGAAAGTAAGGTCTGCAGGATCTGGCCTGCTTACGAGCTCAGAGAAGCTGCTGAAGAAGCTTCTGCTTTGGGGAGTCCCAATGACGTTTCTCATTCTTTGAGGAAAGAGACAAGAGGCTCAGATGTGGGGAGGATGTCTGACCTGAGCAGTTGTTGCAACACCAACTTATTCTAGGTGACCTCCCTTGTTTCTCCACCTAGTGGGAAAGAGGTGAAGAAATTCTTATTTTGTGCCAAAGAGCCTGAATATACTTCAAAGCATAACCATTTTGGAAACAACGGTAGCAAGGGTGAGGCATAATCAGAGAGGGAACAGGAATTCCTAAATGCTATGCTCTGCTTTAACTGACATTGCTGCTTTTTGTGTCACTGGACAAGTTCCTTCACCTGTGTTTTCCAACCTGTGCAAGGTGTCTAGCAATACTGACCTATCTCCTGATATGGTTGAGAATTAATTAGCTAGCATTTCTAAAGTGGATCAGAATAGAAATGTTACTTATTATTGATGCTATCAGTTTGTTTTAGTCATTAGAATGTGTTCAGACCATTCTATTAAAATATAACCTTTTTGGGGCTACATTATCTTCAGGCTTTTCCATTCTTAATGAATCTGATTATATATTTAACAACCACATCCTGGCAATTTACCTAAGATTTATTAGAGTAGATCATCCATCACTACACAACTGTAAGAAGTGGGTGGAGTGATTTGATAGCTGAAGCACAGGACAGAGAAACGCCCATTTTCCCTGACCTGCTACTCTCTTGTTCTGTGAAGGACTGCCCTGTCAGTAAGCGGCTTCTTTAGAGGTTTCTATGAAAGGAGTAGCGTGTGCAATTTATAACGGTGAGTTTAAGATTGTTGTCCATCTTATTACTCTTTCATGAGGAATTCTGTTTTTTAATTAGTAGTTTAATGTCGTCAGGTCTTTTCCGAGGTGTAATCGCTCCCCTGAGGAGTTTTTTCTTTCTGGGATGCTGTTACCTGTGTTCTTATAGCATGCTCAGCTTCCGGGTCTTATTCCAACTCTTCAATATACGGGCCTGGAGCGTGCACGCAAGCACAGCAGTGTGTATGAGCAAGAGATGTGAGAGAAATTTGTGAAAATACAAACAAGAATCTTAATTTCGTCACTCCCTTCTCTACATGTTTGTCAGCTCTACTGGATTTTATTTCCTGGGACAGATCTACAGCTGGGAATACTGAACCAACAAAGCAGGAAAGACCTGGCCAGGTGTCTCAGTAGGCAATTGATGTTATCTGCAGCATGGTTAGCTTCCTGTATGACATTGGAATTTGGCCTTCGGGGATATAATCAAGCTGACTTGGTTACTTGAGGGAACTAGAGGCTTGTTTGTAGAAATAGCTGCAGTCTAGGTTTGTGGGTCCTATTTTTGTTGAAAATGCTGAGGTTTTAGTTAAATATTTGGGCACTGAAATACATTGGATGAAAGAAATATTTGAATTCGGAATGGTAGCACTGTGCATCCTGTGAATTCTGGCCTCATTTCTGGTTTTATTTAGCACCTTTCCTTCCATAGTGAGAGGGGGAGTTCCTTGCAGGAGCCTTTGGCATTAATGTGGATGAAAAGGTCAATCAGCCATCAATCAGCAGAAGAGGAGGTCCCTGCAAGGAGATCGCCTTCCTTCTGGCCATAGCAGTGTGGCAGGAGATTTGCAGTGAGCATACAGTTCCCCAGACTTCAAATAAAGTGGAGTTTATAGTGAGTGGATAATATACAAGACAAGCTGGGTCTTAGAGCTGGCTGAACTATTGATTCACTGGAAGCTAAAAAGGCAAATGTTTCCAAGCTGAGGGGTTTCAGAAGCTCGTAGAGAAGTAGTCAGAATCTGCTGTAGAAAAAAAAGTTAAGATCCACCTGGGGAAAAATAAATACTAGATCTCAGCTTGTTCTGTTATTTCAGGGTTTAAAGGGTGATAGGCTCCAGAATCCATTTTAACACGGTAGGCTTAAAAGGTCTGTATTAATCTTTTAGGCAACTCAGTCTTATCAAAAAAATAAAGCTGCGCAAGCAGGCTACTGTGGGGTAAGAAAAGGTAGAATGTTACAGCAAATGGGTTAAACCAAATAAGTGTTTCTACTTTGTAGTGAACAGGTTAATCTTTGTTGAAAGTGGATCGAGATCTAGTGTCCTGTCTCCGTAGTGGGACTGGCAGGGTACTTAAGTCCCTTTTTCCTTTGCTGAAGCTCCTCCTTACCCCATCATTAACTAGTCTGCAAGTAAAGGCACAAGCACCTCAGGAAGTTGAGTTGTCTGTCTGCAGCTCTGAAGGACTAACACTAGCACTTAATTTTTCTTCTGTCACTTAAGCATCCCAGTGGCCTTGCTCTGAAGCACAAGTATCTTGTCCTCCCTGTGGAGCACTGTGTTAGAATTTGAATTAGCAAAGCTTGCCAGTATTTATTAATGATTGTATACATTGCCGTAGCTACTTAGCTCTTTAACTAGGTAAATTAGTGGTTTGGACAATATAGAGTTGGATATTTGTATTCTGGGAAGTGAATTTCTAAGGGGAGGTTTGTCAGAGAAATGCTGGCAAACCCATCACTAAAGTAGTCAATAGTGACACTAAAATAAAGTTCTAATTTGTGATAATATTTTGCATTTCTAGAACAGTTTTTGTCTGAGGATCATAAGGCCTTACATAAACATGAATCATTTAAGCCTTGTAACTTCCTGGTAATTATGCACATTTTATATGTGGGTGAGTGTGGAAGATGAATTACAAATATCAGACAATGAGTCAGAGAAAGACGTAGGAAACAAAACCCTGTAGTTCTGATTCTGCTTGCCTGAACTACTGAACTGTACTTCTGCTTGTCACTAGGTTAATACTGAAGAGATCAGGGTATGACTGTGCATTTTCCCAGTGACTTTATGATCAAGTGACTTTCAGGTGTAGCTAATGCTGTCAGAGCTATGATGTAGCACAACTGCACTCAGTAGGATCCTGTACCCTGGGAAATTCTGTTACAATTGACACGTCCTTAGAACATCTTCCAAGTTTGGCTCATTTCATCTCACTGAGGTTAGCAATTGTTGTTTTGAAGTCACTCTCTGCTTTATGATGAGCCTTTTCCACCTTGCCTTGAGTGGTCTTTTCTTGTTCCACTTGTCCGCCAGTTAGTTGAAAAAAGTGGTATCAATGTGAAAAAGAACTTTGTAACACACATATAGGTGGTGTTTATCAGAAGGGCCCAAGATGTCAAAAGCAGAACAAAGGGGGCTGTCTAAAATATAGATCACAACAACTGTACCTCACCTCATGCATCTGAGTGGTAGGTTTGCTGTTGTTCTTGGTCAGGTGGTTCACCTTGCTCTCCTCACCTTGCAGTTTTCTAGGAAGGGAGAGACCAAGACTAGTGAACAGAGGTGGATGAGAAACTAACTACCCTGCTCTGACAATAGACTGAAAACTCAAAGAACAGATTCATCTGAGGTGCTTCCTGGAACTAGTATGTGCTTCGTGTGTGCGTTTCCAGTGGGCCCACAGGAACTGGGTCCAGCATTGACTCTTACAGAAGAATCCTGCTCACCCTCAGCAGTTCCTTTGGGCAGTGGCACAAATTGGCAACACTTCACTGTGCTGCCATGAGTTAATACCTAGAAAAACATGGCCCCCTTCCTGTTTGTGCAGCAAACTGTAGTCTCGCAGTATTTAAGCAAGCAGATGATGGCTTTTTTCCTTTACCCGGACTGAGAGAATGAGAAAGGGAGAGAGTAAAGAAAAATGGAGCAGTTATTTCTGCCTGATGAACTTCCTCCAAAGGCCTCTTCTCCTTTTGGAATTTAGTGACTGAGTCATTCTGAGCAGAGAGATCTGAAGTCAGAGTTCGAACTCTGTGGTATAATGTCTGCAGACAGGAAAGGGAATATCATGCGGGTTTTGTGGATCACACAAGCCGTTAGCAGCATCAGGACAAAATGTCACTGGAAACTGGTATTTCTTTAGAAGGAATCTGAGATGCAGTTAATAAATTCTGAGACATATGAGGCATCTGTGAGTTTAACATCCTGTGGATGTTAACACTGACTTCAGAAGAAGCAGCAGACAGCCACATGGCTGCTACAGTACAGATTTAAAGCCGCTCCATTACATCAAATAAAAAACAGTTCAGGTGCAGGAGAGGGAGAAGTGTTTCCCAAGGCAGGTGGAAAGGAATCACATGGCTATGGATGGGGGCATTTTATAAGTAGAGGCCTACCAGCATTGCCGTGTAAAAGTGGGTATAATTAATAATGAATGTACAGGAGATGCAGATTTCTTTATGTAGAGAGATCCCTAGAAGCTGCTGTGAAATGACTATTACTGTGGGGTAGAAGGGTGAAGTGTAGAATTAAATCTCTCCCAGGTTATATGAGATGCTGGAAGACAATAAAAGAAACTCTGTGGGAGATCTGAATGAATCTGAACATCCCAAAGGGTGGTCTGACTGGAGGAGCTCTAATGGTTGTGGGATTAATTTCCCTGAAGAATGAGGCAGAAAAAAAACTTCTCTGTCATGCTTCATATCTGCTTTTCCTTCTTAGTTTTAGCCAAGGTAGTCTCCAGCCCTTCCAAGTCACATTTGAAATCGTTGAGCTAATCCTCCAGCATCCGCTTGCTGGCACTCATGTCAGCTCCTTCATATTCAGGATCTGGCTCAGCAGGTCCATCTTTGGTTTCATCATTTGGGCCAGGCACTCCTCAGCATCCAACAAGTTCTCTTGTTCCTAATGAAGTGGTGGGAATCTAGTGTTCATCCTATGAAAGGCTGCTACAACTTCTGCCTCTTACAGCAGCAAACTTCCATTTACAAGAAATGCAAGATTTCACCTCTTCTGCAGGGTTTATTAAGATTCCTATAACATACCTGTTGTTATAGCTGAAATGAATCTCCATGACTCAGGCCATAGCTTCTTAGAGTTAGGCATCAAAAATCTGTTTGTTTGTACACACACAGATCCTTAAAGAAGAGTTGGCATTTTAAAAAGATGCCACCCTGATTTGCTGTAGGTCGTGCTGAGCAATAGTGGTTGACCAGGAAGAGAACTTGGGATCTGTGACAACAGCTTCTTTGCTTTAGCCATGAGGCCACTCTGTCTCTTCTGTTTTCTAAGGACTTAACTTTATTTAAGATACAGACAGGCTGTCTGTGAATCTCATGCATCATCCCCATATGCTCTTTATTCATTCCAAATTCTGAAAAGGGGCCTCTCATGAGTCATTTGAGAAAGCTGATGCCCTGCCTAAATGAACACTAAGCCTTTAACCATCCCCTATTGATAACGCTTAGCCTACAGTTGGATGGCGAGGTTATTCTTCTCCTGGCTGAGGGTGGTTGTCTGCTCCTCTGCTCTTTTGCATCTTCTCTGAGCTGCTGAGACTTTGACAGGATGCTTCTCAGCTCCAGTGCCTTCAGTTACATTTTCTTCTCCTGTTGGGCCACATTCAGCAAAGGCTTCACCTGGAAGTACGAAGTTCAAGCAACGAGGTTCGCAAAACACATCTTTTCTATTGTAATGGTCTCTGAAAGCCTTGAGGTGGTCCTTTTACTATCAGATCCTAGTATTTTTTACATACCAGTGGGAGGCCTGGTGTTTCCTGAAATGCCTGTTTCGTGCAGAGGGTTTCATATCTATAGCATGAGTAATACAACTCCTAGAAAAAGTTGTTGTGGTGCACAGGAGCAGATCTGCGTGCGAGCATAGAAATCAGGACTGTATTCCAGATTCTGAAGTGATATAAATGCAGAATGGTTCTTAAAATGATCTAGATTCATACCAGTCCAAATGGGACCAGAACCCTTTGAAAGCTCACTCCTTCTAAGGCGATGGACGTTCATTTGGTTTGCACTGGAGTTGGCAAGGTGTGTCCTCAGGCACAAAGGCAGATTTTGTTTCACCTATATGTATTAACATAGTTTTGTTTCACTTAAGCTTGAGTATCTTGGTCAACGCTTTCTTTCCTCTCTTACCAGAAAACCGACTGAATTATCCATCCTGGGACTAAGCGAAGAGAGTCTGAGCTGGAACTGCCCCTTCATGCTGACAGTGTGGTCGTGCTTAAGAGAAGTGAACCAAGCAGCTTTGTTTCAGCTTTTAAATGTTAATGAATAGTGAAATCTTGTATTCCCATGCTCATAACCTCACCACTTCTCTCTGTGCTGTTTTGAGAAGTGGGAAGTCCAGGTCTTGAATTTCTAAGCCACTTTCTTTCAACTCCCTGGAGGTAGCAGGCTTAGACTCAGATGTCAGGGCTTTCTCCGTTTACTAACTTCTCTGGCATTGATTTGGAAAGAAATCATTCAGGCCCCTTGCCCTATTAATAATTAACAAGAAAGTCACTAGCTTTCTCAGTGTCTTTATGTAAGTGAACATGGCCGCTATTTTTTTTCTCCCAGCCCTTATCTTCCCTGCCCAGACATCCCAAGCTTCTCAGTGCCTGTAATTGCCACAGTTTAATTCTGCAGAACAGGAAAACCTCAGAGTATTTTCCTCACCCTAATGTACAATTTCCACCCTCCCCAGAGAAGTGGCTGCAGAAACTTCTGGACATTCCTCTGAATTGCCATCAGGCCTAGCCTGTAGCAAACAGGCAATGTATGTAGAGGGACTCCAAAGTATTCACGTTCCCTCGTACGCAGCAGAATGCTGGAGTCAGTATGTAGTCTCAGTCGAACAGGGTAGGCCTCGGTGCCCCACAGTTTTTTTGTCATGGAAGAAGAGTCATAGCAGTTTGCTGACATAGGAAAAAGGATAACAGAATTGAATTTGTTTAAAAAAAATGCTACTGTGGATGTAGAAATTGAAGCTTTCATGCACTAGAAGAAACAAATACTTCTGGAAAGATAGAAATAAAAATATAGGAATAAACTAGAAGCTACACAAAAGGGTGTTTTTTGCCTCACATCTTTCCTCTCCTCTATCCTGCAGCCACAGCTACCATACGCAGTGACCGAAAAAGTGCACGAATCCAAGATTTTGGATTCATAAACATGTGTATTGTGGTTGAGTTCCAGGAGACTCACAGCATCACCATGTGAGTTAGGGTTTCTTGACAGGGAGAATGCTCACTACCACATTGCAGAGATCCTCCAGCTGTTGGTCTTCGGAACAGATGCACAGGAGGTAACAGAGCTACCCAGCTGTCTAGCTGCAATGTTGTTCTACTGCATGGAGCCAGGTGGAAAAAGCAGGAAGGCACTAGGATGTAGAACTTGGAAGTCCCAGTTTCATTTCATGGTTCTTGGTAGTAAGTTGATTACATTAGTGGTTGGTTTCTAATGCTGGCTTGGATTCACAGAATAGTTTCTAGTTTCTTTCCCAAGGATACCTTCCTTCCAGCATCTTTTTGTACTCAATCTTCATCAGGAAGCCATGAGCCTGACTTTGTGGCATGGTCATGATCTTTGCCAGAAGTTCATCTCTCATGTCTTTCAGTGTGGCCAGGATCCCAGCACAGAAAAGTATGTTGGAAAACAGGAGACTGTTAGAACCGGGAGTTCTAGGGAGCCTTCGGGACTATGAAACTCTGGACCTGCTATTAGCACTCAGAAATGAGGGTATTTTACTTCTTTGGTCTTTACATGTTGATTTATCACATTGTGATTTTGTCTTTTCTGCTTATATTTACAAGAAACATAAAATTTGGGGAGATTATGGGAATGGAAGACTGATACTTAGGGACTGGGTTCCATTACCTTTAGCATGGATTTGCCCAGAGTTCTTTAGCCTTTTCTGCGCCCAAGGTGTCTAGCTATAAAAAATAACATTGGAATCATTGTAAGATCTAGCTAAGTGGCATATAGTAAAGCAGGAGTGGAAGTCTTTTCTTTGATGAAACCCAAACATACCTTGTGCTCTTTTGTGTCAGGAAATGCACTAAGTCGTTTCAGTGACAATGAAAAAATAATAGTAGTAATCTTGTGGCTGTTGGCTTTAAAAGTAAGGTCGGGGCAGTGTCTGGCCCACTTTAACCTCCCTCCATAAGTTGAAATTTAAGGACGAAATAGGCTGGAGGAGTGATGAATGTTGTGTAATTATTGTAAAAGTTGGGAAATGAGGACTTTAGGTTCATGCAAAGAACAGAATGCTCCCTTTTGCGTGGCTGTTACAATAGATACTTTCATTATGTTGTGACAAAAACATATGTGCAAAATTAATGATACATGCTGCTAATATTAGACAGCTACAACAGTCTCTCTCCATTTTCCTTTCCAGTCTTAAATTGGATAAATGATCAGTTAGTAGGATTTTTGCCTGACTAAGGAATAGTAAAGAGCAAGTGAGATTTATCGCATAGCTGAAGGTGCACTTCGTTTGCATTACATTAACTACTTTCTGATTAAAAGTCAGTTTGGGGAGCATGTATAAGGGAGAACGTTATATGCATGAGGAAGTGGGTTGCTGTAGAAACTCTAATTCTGCGGCTATATCTACACCAAAGGCATGCTGAGTCATAACTGCCATCAATTTATTTAGTTCAATTTGGTAGGAGTAAACAGTACCTTGTTATATCCAATTCTGTACTCCTTTTCCCCCAGGTCAGTAGAGCCAAGCAGCAACTCTCATGCCTTCTTATTGTCCACAAATCCTGGAGGGATTGTGCTGGGATTCAGGCTCCGGTATCTAAAATGAGAAAGACAGGTATAATGATATAAGAGCTACAGTTAGTGGCAGTGCAGAAAGGCTAATCACTGCTTAAGATCTTCTCTGGTTTAGCTTCCTAACCCCACAGGCACAGCATTGAATTACTGGTGGTAAGGAAGCTTGTGGACATTTTTAACCATCTGTGCACAGTGAAAGTTCTTGGAGGGGGATGCAGAGGCGTTAGAAGTAGGCATTCATACCCACTCCCTCTCTGATTTCTTATGAAGATCACTGCACAGGATGCATACCTCCGTCATCTGAAAGTGGAAGATGTGCATTCAGTAATAGTGTTGGAATTCAAACAACATGAGTAACTGCCTATGCACAGCAGATTTGTCTGCTGCTCGCTGCTTTCCATTACTTGCCCTTCCACTTCATTATATATCATAGGAAAAAACTTATGTTGCTTTTGCCCTCTGCAACTCACTGTTTCCATGGCTGATCTTGCAAAAAAGGGATTGCAGGAGGCAATGCAGGCAAATAAATAATGGTGCCAATTTGTCTAGTTCCAGGTTGTGTATTTCCTAATTCTTTGTGCTTTTCTCACAAAATGAGAGGTTTATTAGACATCCTGTCTCTAGCCCTGGCACTAGAAGTGTCTCTCAGACTAACATTCCCTTGAAGGGGTACAAGGTAGTCTGAGATGACCCAACTTATTTCATTCCTGAATAAAGATCTGCTGTTCAGCCAGCCACAGCTTGCACTGAAGGCACTGTGTGGCTTTGCCTGAGGATTGCTCTGCGGTGCTGCAGACATCTACCAGACTGTTTGAATTCATTTGGAACAATGCAGCGGATGAAATGCGGGGATGTGCCATGCAATGCGCTTATCAGCTAGTTCAGCTGCTCCTGAAACAAGACAAAGAGGAGTAAAAAAAATAACAGGAGAAAAAAAAGTCTGTTTTATAAAGAAATTTGCATTTCACAGCTGGAAACAAACAAACAAACAAAAAAACTCCACACAGCAAGGTAGGAAGTGAGTCTGGTCCTATGTGGCCCAGGGGAACAAGCTTACGTGCATGGAAGCAACTTTGGGCACGCTGTGAACCTGAAACAATTTTAGGTAAGTGTTTTTTTGTGATTCTGGCTTGTAGTGTTATATAACTATTCCTTTAGGGATTACTGTCGTATGAAGAGTTAACAATGAAAGTCCTGCCCTCCACCAGCAAGCCTAGAGGAATAGTTCCATGACCTGGTAACAGCAGTTGGCTTTTATTTGCTGGGTGGACCGGCCCCTGCAGGCAGAAGCATGCTACAGAGGACAGGCAGCACACAGTAACCCCATTTGGGCTTATGTGAAAACCCCTCCATGGCTGTCAGCGATCAAGAGTGGGTGAAATGGCAGCACAGGGCATAATAAAAGCAAACAAGGATGTCTGAAAGGACTGGATTGACCTTGGCCATAACTGTATCAGCTGGCATTCAGATACCTAGAAATACCACAGAAATAGTAACACAGGACTTTCCCCATAATGTATTTCCCCTCTTCATTTGTGACTTTCTAAGGCCAAATACTAACAAGCTTCTTTAGATCTTTCTTGTCCTGTTTCTAGCAATGATGACAGCTAATGTAAGTGCTGAGACACCAGCCTCAGAAAGACATACCACATCCTCAGGGTGCTGGCCACCCTCTCAAGAGACTGGGATGTAATTCTCTGCTCAGCCATGTCCTTCCTGTGTGGCCCTGGGCAAATCTTTTAGAGGGGTTTCAGTTGCCCAAACATAGTGACATTTTAAATGCATTCATGTATCACCAGCCACTGCTCCAGAAGAGCACAGGTCTCTTCTAAGCCTAGTGTCCTATCTCTTTGCGCCTTGTGGATGTCCCAGATACCCAAGGGCATTTTAAATAACACCAGTGACACTAGATGCCAAAGTTTTTGTAACTGAATGCCACTCTTCTCTCTTTTTAGTTCTGCATTGGTAAAATCAGGGTAAAGGCATTAGCCAGCCTTGGGCAGGGTTGACGATAAACTAGAGAGACTGAGATGCTGCTGGAATACAAAGGCATTGATGGCACCTTAAATACGAAGGCATGGATGAGTGCTTACCCTGTAGATGTTGGAGCCTGTCACCAGAGAGGACCCTCTTGCTGCCACCAGCTAAAATCAATATTATTGCACAGAATATGTGAGAGAGGGTCTTGAAAAGGAGTCACACTGAGGTAGTATACTGTAGCCTCCAAGGTAAATCTGTCTTAACTGACTTAAGTTAGCAGTTCAGTGCTGTCTGGATAAACTGCTAACTGAGTAAAAATATGCATCATTTTACCTGCATTCTGCTTTGGTTTAGAGGTTGCTCGTTCATTGTTTACTCCTCTAACGAAATCCTCAAACCAGAAGTGAACATAGTCCTTGGAAAAGAAGAGAAGAGAAGCTGCATTCACAGTATGTTGGCATACACAATTTTTTGCGCTCTAAGTCAGCTCCTCTCTTACGCTGGTGCTGCTTTACCAGTTTAGCATAGGCTGAGATGGAGTTGCACATGCAGGAGGTAGAAATAAGATTTGACCCTGTCTATTTAATAGCTCAAAATCTGAAAAGCAATTTCCTAAACGGTTTCCCATTCACCTTTCAACTGCAGAGGCCTGTGCTGGGCCGATGACAATCCTAGTAGGCAGCAAGTTTTTCTGGGTGATAGAAACCTGACATTTGTCTGGGCAGCAGAAGGCCAGGAGGGGATTATGTAGCCCGTCGTTAAGCCAGGACTGCACTCACACTTCCATCTGTGCGTGTTTCTGCAGCAGTGCTTGGTAGTGCCTTCACTGAGCGCAGTGAACACAGTGTGTACCGTCTGCCTCTCTTAGTGCTGCAGGGGCAGAATTTTCTAGGACAGAGCTAGATTGTCTTTCAGCACGGAAGAGAAATAAGCAGAGGCAGACTCAGGCTGTTACCTGGATGAAGAGAGTGTTACAATGACATGCTTAATCCTTTCCACAAAAGAATGATGGGGCACTGGGTACCAGAACCGATGACATTTGCTTGCTGACACATTGAGCTGACGGTATTGATTGTACCGCATAATGTTCACTCTACCTGCAGCCGCCTCCTCTTTAAAGAGGACCCAGAGCAGGGACCTGCTGGATTTCTGGAGCAAGCCCACCACTGCTTCATTCAGGGGATCCTCCTTCTTCTGTAGCCACCCTGTGATACTGTGTCACACCTGGAAAGGAGCAGGGGAGAAAAGGTGTGACCAGTTTAGATACAGCAAGAGAACAGCCCAGTAGCAGTGCATGAGAAAGCAGATTTCTGATTGTTAACCCGCATAGAGAGAGGGAGAAATCCTCTGTGGGTGTATGGAAAGGAAGCGAGTTAATGCTGGCATGGGCATAGCATTAATGCACTCCCTCGAGTCTCAGGACTCCTGGGGAGCCCTAACCATGGAAAGCCTATTTGCCCTGCATAAATGGTTCTGCAAGACTGCCACAGGAAAGGATGTTGTGGAGAGATTATATTCTTACCTTTTAGGCTCATACTTTGATACGCTGACAGAGGGGACAATGTGGCTTATAGACTGGTATAACCCAGCACAATTGGAACACATTTTGGCACAGTCAAATGTCACTTTCAAAAACCTGCTTGGTAGCAAAGAAAGGAAATAGTTGCTGAGTGTAAAAAAGATAGAGCAAAGGGCCTGTGATTCATGCTCTGATCGTGTTCTGTCAGTATGTCTGTGCAGTGGAGTATATGAATAACTGGTGGAGTTTGATAATATGCTTAAATACTTTTCCCGCTGCTAAGCATTAGCATGGCTGCTTGACAACACAGCAGAGAGGGAAGTCACATACACCAGGAAAGGCTAGACAAGCTGCAGTGAACTGCAGGACTCTGGCTCTTCCAGCAGCACGTAAGCAACAGAAGCAAAAATGAAATTAATCCTTTGGCTTCTGTGCCTTTTGGGTAGCTTTCCTACAGCTTTGTGTTACTAGAAGCAAGCCTTGGCTTGAGTTTTTGGGGTTTTGTTCCTTTTCAGAATATCTATAAGGATTATATTTTTAATCAAGGCCAGTGGCAACATGTTCAAGAGTCATGAAACAGCCTTGCTGTTCTTTGTACGTTAAAAGTGCTCAACTGTTGCATTTGCATAATCAGTGTTTTCAATTAATTGTTAGTGGAAAGGATTTCTGAGATGCACATTTCTGTGCAGCAGAGCCAATCTCTGGTTGCAGTACTTCTTTACGGCAACAGAGACACCTTAATTTGCACCAGCAAAGTACTTTCCCCAGTGTCGCTGTACATGAAAACCTATGGAAGTTTGATGTGATCTATTCATGCAGAGGGCTTGGCCTCTACATCTTGGCCT
The DNA here is from genome assembly GCF_000687285.1 of Phaethon lepturus. Lineage (NCBI taxonomy): Eukaryota > Metazoa > Chordata > Aves > Phaethontiformes > Phaethontidae > Phaethon > Phaethon lepturus. Next base: position 18,559 of record NW_010550316.1, on the reverse strand, counting down.
CATGTCTGACTTCACTAAGTGCATGTTCCAGCTTACTCTGGAAGGGCTAGAGACAGGGGTATGGCAGAAACAGCACTGGTCTGCACTTACAGTGCCAGTGTAATGCACCACAGTGCTCAAAGTGAGCTTCTTCCCCTTTGCCTTTGCCTCCCTTAGGCTTGAGGAAGTTGTGTGATTTGCCCAGGTGGTTCTTACAATGGCAGCTTTCAATGGCCATCAGTGGCCTTGGGGAACATGCGCACGCTGGCGAAATCCTAGTTCTGGCACTATAGTGCTAAGAGGGCACCTTTCTGCTCCAGCTCGTTCCCTGCTTTCACCCTGGGCCTGGTGATGCCCCCTCTTCTGGAGCTCTCCGGTCTTCAGACCCATGAGCTGAGTAACTTTGTCAGCTACTCTTGGGGGAAGATTAACATGTTAATCTGAATGACAGGAAGAAGATCGCTCATTGTCCCTATCCTTTGCTGCACACTCAGGAAAAATGGTTACAGGCTCTGCTTTTAGGGCAGGCAAGCTCTCCAGCCCTGCTGGGAACTCACTGGGAAGGACAGAAGGGAAGCTGGTCTCAGCTCTGTCCCTTCATGCACATACCATTCAGCAGAGCTTGCTGGATGGAGCAGAGGCAATAAAACACACCTCAAACAAGGTGTTGCAGCAACTGCTCTGTGTCTGGCCTCCCATATGCTCTGGGAGATATGCGCCTGTTTGCTCCACCATGGCTACAAAAACACCTGCAAAGCAGAGCTGTTCAACAAAGAACGATCAAGTCCTTAGCTGACAGCTCAGCCATCTGGCTAGGCCTGCTGCCCTGTGGCAGCTGTGAATGCCAGCTCTGACTCTCAATGACACATCTGCTCATTTAAAAAAAAAAATTAGTCCATTGTTTAAGGTCATTTTATATTCACTAGAAACAAGAGTCTGGTTTTAGCAGCTTTTTCAATCTTTAACAAACTGGCAGAGCTCTTAGCATGCTGGCTTTGTCCTGGTTTGGTGTCACCAGTGTGAGATCTCAACCTACCTCCGTGTTGTCCACCTCTGCCTGGTCCTCTCTTGGCTTCTGGTTGAACTTCGTAGTGCCCAAGTGCATGATACCCCTAGCCAGCTTGTAAACACAGATCTTCTCTTCTGGACTGGAGCCCAGGACATCAAAGGCCACCTGGCAGAAGGGACACAGACCCACACAAGGGAATTCTTAATCTGCTCCATAAGCTGGAAGCAAGCCCATAGTGCTAAATATGTAAAATAGTTTGAAATTTGACCAGCCAGGTCCCTTCAGATTAGCATGGGACAGAGTAGCTTGATGTTGCTGTAAACCTGCACTCTGCTTTTCTTTCATATACTGATTTATTCTAGCTAAGAACCACATGCTTTGACAGCAGTTGTTCTAAGTGTCTCTAATACCATGAGTAAAATGCAACGTATCATCTGGGATATCTGCTCATCCCAGTCTTCACCATGCTTTTTAAAATCAGCAGGACATGAGCAGCAACATCCCCTTATAGCAATTATCCCACATCTCAGCTAGCACAGAGACGGAGGAAGTGTCGCTCTGCTGGGAACGTTGTGCTTTGCTCTCACAGCATGCCCGGAGAAGGGAGAGCACACGACTCTGGGCTTGCCAGAGAATCTTGCAGACGGAGTGTTACTCATGAACCATGATTTGGGACTGCCTGTCTTAGTGGCTATGAAAATCATATCTGCTTTGTACAAAAGGCTTGTTTGCAACATATAAATCCTGGAAGCTGTAAAATACCAACAGCTGCTAGAAAGGGCACTGTAAGTTCAGCAGCTGGAGACTGTTTGATCTCTGTGTAGCTCAAGTCCTGCTTATAATAATAGTCTCAGGAGCCAGCAGATATTCCCAATAAGCTCTTTTCAGTAACAGATACGCTTCAAAATGATATTAAAAAGGAAAATGTGTGTCAAAACCAGACAAAGGGTCAAGTCTTTCTCTTACAAAAGCTGCTCCTTGAGATTACATATGTATGCGAGATGAGCAGGTTTTAACCCATGGTCGCTGCCACAGCTTTTAGATCTTTCAGTTTTCAGACTTCAAACAAACCCTATAACTAGCTCGTTTGAAGTCCTGCAAACCCCAGGCCATTGAATGTTAACCAGAAACTCCTATGTCAAGCTCATTTGCTCTGGAGCAGATCTTTTACATTCAGGCTTCATCTCACAGACAGTTGAACAAATCTTTAGGCTATCCCTAGCTGCTTTTCCAGTAGCTTATTCATCCTCAGGTTGAAGAAGCTGAATTTTATTCCTAGGGGAAACTTAGGCTGGGGTAGCAGCATCCTGTTTGCTGTATTTTCAATTTCACTGGTGTTTCTCCAGACTTACATAAGTGAGAAGTGGCTCTTCCCCATCATCTGTGCTGTCTGCTGCGATCACACCATGATGCACCCAGTGGTAATGATTAGGATTGGGCACAAGAAGCATTTTCTGCAGCAAGAGACAGACCAAGAGATGATTACACCAATTGCCATCAGTACAATCAAGGCATAGCATGAGCTTTTTGACTGGAGACTGAGGGTTCTTCTAGGTTTCAAATCCTGAGCATGTTTTGAGTGTATCACTTACTTAAAAAAGAAGCCTTTTGTGGGATGAGTTTCTTAGGCTACCTAGGAGATTTTGACATAGCAGCTGTGTCAAAGTAAGTGGGATTGAACACCCAAATCTTTTCAACAGTATTGAAAAACTTGTCCTGGCTGCCTTTCCTGTCCTGAGGAGACATAAGCAATTGACATGAAGCAGCTCAACACTTCAGTTTGAAAATGATCATTTTTACCTTAGTGGCAGCCCTGCCAGATCAAGCGGGACCTCACCATGCATTGATCAAGATAAGGGAAGACAGCTTTCTTTTCTCACTCTGGCCTGCCTAAGAAAAAGTCACTTGCAATCCTCTTCTTCGTGGATAATTAGTAACAAACCCCCACTGCAGAGAACCTATTTCAATCTCTAGCCAAGTATAGTTCTGGTGAGTAAGTTTCTTATTCTAGAAACAGGACTGAGCAGGGATGGGTGCATTAAAGGGAGTGAATAACACACACAAAGTGCCATAGCAGTATGGTTCAGGTTTCTCCTTGGAGAGAATCTGATGGAAAATATGATAATATCACTTAGCTACTTCCTGGGAAATGACCCATGACTTCTCCAGACCTGGAACACAGAGGGAAACACATCCAGGTGTAGGTAGCAGCCAGAGATTGAAAAATCATGGCCCTGTGGATGTCAGTGAGAATTTTGCTTTTGATATCAGTGAAACCAGCATTTCACCAATGTCCTTTGGAAGTCCTATGAGTGCAACAAGAACCATAATATCCTTCAGTGATGCTCTCAGAGCATACTTTTAAGCTTCACAACATTCCCACCGGTACAAGTTTTAGTACAGCTATTTTGTCAGCTAGTGAAAAGGAGGCAAAAGATGCCATCACTTTTCCAGTTATGTCAGTGCTGGGTTCGGGAACAGATCTCCACACTAACTCATCCTACTTCTAAGCATCCTCTGAATTGCCAATGCATGGTTTGTAAGACTGACCTCTGAAACATGTCCTTATAACTGCCCTTTGTTTCTGAGAAGAGCTCTGGAAAAGATGTTTTGTACCTTATAATCGCTCTGTCCATGCCTTCTGTCAGGCACTAACATGCTTAGTTTGGCTTCTGGTCTCCACAAAAAATCCTCCTGTAGACCTCACTGTATCAATTCATGCAGCTGTACCAAATCACCAGACCTTGCTGGCAGTCCTAGCTGGGCATTTTTCATCCTTGCCTCTCAGCTGAAGTCTGCTGTATATATAGCTCTGCAGGTGAACAGCATCATGTGGGTTCTTCAGACAAATTTGGGTTGACTCAAACCATGTTTATTGTCAATTTTAGTTAGTCCGGGTGACTTCAGGGAGCACTTATACAATCCCTTCTGCCAGCAGAGCTCCAGTGAGGGAGCAGAAGGACCTTGAGCCGGTGCTGCTGCTCAGTGAAGTTCTGTCCGTGCCCTTACTCTCTGGCTCAGGCTGAAGGAGCTGCAACCTACCAGTAAACACCCTGGAACTTGCCTTGGCCCGCTGTCCAGGGAGGCAAATCCAACATATGGTCTCCGGGTGTGATGTAAATCTGGGATGAGTTGAAAGTAGGAGGGATGCAGACAATCCCACATTAAAGAATAACCAGTCCATATGTTTCCTCTCTCCTTTTTCTGTATGCTAAAGGGCTTTAGTCAGGAAACATGGTGGGGTCTTTTCACCTTGAGAGCTGGGATTTGTGGTTCTCAATTTAGTCTTGGATGCACGTGTGCAAACAAAGAACAATGCACCTTCCCTGGATAGCTATTTTTAGGGTCTCGGTTGCAAGACAATTATACTGTTGTACTGACGAATGTGAGTAATGGTTGCAATATAATCGTAGAATGAAAAAGTGTACAGCTTTGGGGGAGGCATTGTGTCTTTCATATGTTCACGCAGAGTCTCATAGGCAACTAAAGAAAGAAGAAATATATTTGTCATCATCTAAAGCGCGTAACTTCACTGTGGAAGTAGGGGCAGACTTTGGATTCATTTACAGCAGTGCAGATCCCTCAAGTTAACAGAATCCATTTCAGATTCACACGTGTCTGATGTAATCAGAGCAGGGTCCATTCAACACAATAAAAAATCCAAAGCAAAATTAATATAAAGAATTACGTGCTTACTTACAGCTCTCAGTGTTAGCCCCAGCAAGCTTGCTTGTGCTACCAAAGTGAATTCAGATAAATTTGCCCTAGATGAGAAAATAGAAGATGAGTCTGTTAATCAAGATTGCAATATCTGTAGGAAAACAGAAAGGAACTGAGAGGTTCTGAGCATTCATCAGGGACAGACAGCATTGCCTGTAGGGGCAAATTTGCAAGTCAGTGAGAGGAAATTTAATCTTTTCAAAGATCAGATCTATAAAAAACCTCCTTCTTCTTGGATTCTGTATTAGAGCTTAAAGAAATCCTCCTTTCTCTACAGCATATGGCAGAAGTATGTAGCACATAGAAACAGAGGAATGAGACTTTAGTTGAAAGCCCCAATGTTTTACATTTTAACTGACAATTTGAAAATTAAAAACAATTGCAAAAAGTGAAAGCATTTTGAATCTTTGCAGACGTAAAAAGTTGAAAGGACATTAATTTGGGGTTGATCAAAACTATTTTTTTCTTTTGATGTGTAAAAATATGAAGTTAAAACAAAATCAGCTGGTCAACTTAATTCAAGAAAAGGGGAATCAGTAATGCTTCCTGTGAAATGTTGGTAAATATAAACTAACTGTAGTGCTTGAAGAAGCATTTTAAAATAATTTTTGTTTTTATTTCTTCTGAGGGAACATCTTTATATGACCTACCAGTAACCTATCAGCGAAATCCAAGAAGGGCTGGTGCTTACAAAAGGGGAAGAATTGTTCTTCCTCATAGTTTTAGCATTATCAATGGTCTCCAGAACAGGATTCACCTGGATGATTTGGTCTTCCATGGATTCTTACAAAAAGAAGATAAAAGTCAGCATCAGCAGGATGCTCCACACTGAAGACTTAGGCTTCGAGCACAACTGCTCCTCACCATCCAAAGAAACCCATTAAATACATTTTCTGTCAGTCAGCTCCCACAGAAAGCTGAATTAGTGCTGTGAGCAGTAATTCCGTTTCAGGTTCAGCCCTACCGAAGGCTCTCCACAGAGGTCCAGCTTTGTGGATTTGGGGCAGGCAGGAGTCTAGCTAATCTTCCCAGTTCCAAGAAGCAACACCAAATGCAAAGTTTTCAGTGCTTCGTACTTCAGCCTCCCAGAAGAGAGTTTTGGGATGTGCCAGGCTTGAGGACTCGCAGGGGAATGGTAGGGCAATGCTGGGATCTGCAGGCAGAAAGCTCGGAAAGAGGAGTGAGGTTTATTTGCTTGTAGGAAGAGGAAAGTTATTCCAAGGATAGAGGGCAGCATAAGACAGGCTAGGAACGCGTGTGGGGTAGGGACAGCCTCGGCGGGAGACGTTGTGGAGGAGGAAACAGGCAGAGGTACAAGCCGAGACATGACAATCCAGAGCTCTGGTGGTGAGGAAGCTGGAAGGAGAAATAGGAAGCCACTGAAGGAATCCCACAAGGCTAGAATAACAGGATTTTTGCTGCAAGGCCAAATGGAGCTGCTATTTATGTCTTTAAAATCTGAATTGTTTTCCTGACCCCCATAGTGGAGTCAGAGGGGAGGGGAAAAAGAAAAAGAAGGAAAAAGAAAAAAAGAAAAAAAGAAAAAAAAAAAAGAAAAATAATAAAAAAGGAGAAGCAGAAAGAGAGAAAATAGGGGAAGGGGAAGGGACGGGAAGGGAAGAAGGGGAAACCACTGCTCTCAGCCTTAGACACTGCAATGCCTCTGCGTGCTGAAGCAGCCATTAGCATGGAGGGCTTCTTTCTATTTGTATAGAGGGCTATTCTATACCAAACTACATACTTCTTTGCTATCATGAGAAAAAAGACCAGGTCTCCCTCCCTGATTATTGATGCTTATGTCTCTTTTATTATTTGGACAACTTGCTCTTCACAATGTTTTACCCAGTTAAAACACTTTTTACTATGTTTTGGTTTTGCAGGTGGCAGGAAATAAAGTGCTGGGAAATCCCAGCCGGCCAAGGATCCCTGAGGCTGCTCTACAGCACTGTTCTCTTGAGAATCTCCATGCTCTCTGCAAACACTGTGATTATTCCTCCCACTGCTATTTATTTCGGTTTCCAGACCACCTGCAAGCCCCCAGAGCTCTGTGTGAGGGTAAATTCATTGCAGCCACAGATCGGTATCACCCTCTGTTTTATGAATGGGAAAAAAGAAATGCAGGGAATTCATTTGAAGACAGGGCAGAGCAAAGCAGAGAACTCAAATGTCCTGGTGCTTTGCCGTTTGCTTTTAACAAGTGACAGACAGGCAGGGAGAAGGGGCGTGGACATGAGCTGACACTGGAAGATTGAAGTCACACAGACACCCCTAATTTACAGCAGCACAGGCTGGCCCTCTCAGTCTGGACCAGTTTCTGTCCTGCCATCACCCCTGCTGCTTTGCTGTTCCCCTCTGCCCTTTCAAATCATAGATATTCATGTGGGCGTAGTGCTGGGCATAGGTTTTCCAGGGCACTGGCCTTGTTCAGGAAGGTCATGTTTGCCATGTCATCAACCTGGCTGAACTTGGGCAGGTTCATCATCCACCGTTCCATCCATCTGCTGGACATTCTTCACCATGATGGTCTACAGTGTTGGGGAACAGGAAGAAGGTGGTGTTATCCCAGATAGGTCTCCATGGACCACATGGGAAGACACTCTCTTGGACATAATCCCACTTCAAGTCTTGTTCTAGCTGCCGCTGCCACTGCTACTGGCTGGTGGCCTCAGGAAAGGAGTCCCACAAATCGGCTGACCCACAGAGCAAAATAGGTCTGGACTCAAATGTGGTTGCACTTCCTCTTGGGGCAGTAGGCTACTGCTTTCCTGTTGAACCTTTAAAGTAGAGCTTAGCTGGTTGATTACTGTCTTCACCATAATTTTGTCATCCTTTTCAAACTGGATGTCCCCAGTGAGGAAGCCCCCTTTCTCATCCTCCACCCAGCAGGGTCTCTTGATGTCACAGGGCTTGTTCATGGCCTCAGTTTTCTGTTTCTCAGAAGGAGCCAGGAACTGCATGGGGTCAGCATCATCCACACACTCTTCCTTATAACCATTAGACATCTTGGCTTTTCTTCTAGGCAGAAGGTAAAACTAGAAGGAAAGGAGAAGGGGAACATTGCTTCCCACATTGTTGAGAAGGCAGAGATTGAAGAAGCCTGGAATTTCCTGTGATGCTGTCCTCTTCACAGCAGCAATACCTTCCAGTTCAATAGGAACCTGCAGCAGAAGGAACAGGCAAGTCAACATGCCAAACCTGGGTGGTAGTTCCTAAGAGGGGCCAGAAAGTGAGAGATGAACTGAAGAGAAACAGTGAGAATATTCCCACTTTCTCTTCAGCCTTCCTCCTTGTCCAATGCAGGGCCACTGGGAACCTGCGTATGGCTGAGAAGGAGAGCCTTTCTCCCATTTTTTGTTCCTGAACACTGTAAAACCCTAAGGCTCAATTCTGGTGAGGGCAGACGGGGGGTGCCAGTGAGATTTTGGGAGTACTGAGAGTGTTGGTGGTTCTCTGTGGTTCTCAGAGAAACCCATAAAGTAGTTGTAAATCAGAGCAACCACAGAGCTTCTCGCTCTCTCCCTGGGGTAAGGCAGCTCCTGTGCAGGTGCCTCCTGTGCAGTATGGGCATAAACCCTTTTAGTGTGAAAGGCTGCGACAGTGTACATAATAGCACAAATGCAGGCACAGCTGTAAAAGGGGTTCAGAGGAACCTGAAAGGGTTCATCAGCTCCTGTCCTCAGCCATCAAAAACCATCCAGGGCAGTCATCCAGGAGAGTCCATGGCACATCCACTTCACACGTCCCTTGATGGTTTTCACCCTTGTCACAACGTGGGACCATACCTGTGGCAAAGCAATTCCACAGGAGGGAGCAGGGTCGTTCAAGGACATGACCCATGTCCCAAGGCTTTGCATTTTTTGGGACCCATTCCATGTTGGGAACAGACTATGTCCCACACTCCAGGCAGTCTTCCTTCCCCCACCACACATTCGAACTAGCTTTAATGTTGTCAAGGCAACAGTCAAACTGCTGATGGTGAGTAGTCTTTGTCAGTGTCCAGCTACATAAAGATGTGCCTCCTGGGGACCTACGATACCTGCTTGACTTGTTGCTCCCTGCAGAGGCAAGGCTGATTTCATCACTGCTATGCATTACTTAGATTAAAGGGAACATGGGCTATGTTGTGGCTTTGTTTCGCTCTGCAGACACGCTGCCCAGGCCAAGGGCTGCTCTCCTTTCCACCTTTGCAGCCCCTGTGATGACAGCCCCAAGCAATGCTTCACACCAGCCTTGTGAGTCACTTGTGAGTCTGCACAGGAGGTAGTCTGGGGTAAGTGGGGGAAGCCTCTGGGGAGAGCGGGGGACTTTTCCAGCAGGGTCTGGTTTTAGAGACTACTGCTAGGACTGAAGTCAGAATAGCTTTGCACTGGTTAGAGATGATGACAGCACTGGCCCTTCTGGTGATCTCATTTTCCCCACCATCCTCCCGAAAACCTTGGTGGTCTAAAAATATATGTGTGCAAGGACTCCAAGGCAGCAGTGCTGCACCTTTGGAAGCTGGTTTCAGGGCTCAGGAAGGTCCTGGTGTAACACTATCTATTGCAATCTGCTGCTCTGGGAGGAATTTCACCCATAAAGCAGGAAGGAGAAACCTCTCTGTCTAGTTCCACTTCTGATCAGGCAGAGATAAGGAATTATAACAGTTTAGCAATCATTTCCCCTCTCAATCTTTACAGTTAAATCTGTAGACTTGCTAGTTTTAGATGCCCAGATTTGTAACGTATATTTGAGACTTGGCTCAGGTCTACAATTTATCTGTCACCTCCTTGAAATACATGGACTTGCGTGGTCTCTGAGACAGATCAATGAAATGTTAAACCAAACATCTACAGAAGCATGTGACTGAAAATAGTTCATACTTGTATAAGAGTTTTTCGGGTGCAGGTTTCACACCTTTATGAACTTTAAGTTCTTTATGCCTCACCATCCTTTTACAGCTGGGGAAACTGAGGCACAGCATGATGACAACTTAAATCTTCAGAGTTGTCCACCCATTGTCAGTCCAGGCTTTGGCAGACAAAGTACCTACAGAAAGTCTTATTTTATTCTGGCCTTTCAACCTGAAGTCAGTAGGAGTGACTGGTGCTTAGCTTCTCTAAAGGCAGCCCTCAACTCTGTTTAGGTACCCAGAGAAAATATATGTTTTTAAAATCTTAGGCATAAATGTAGTCCCAAAAGCTGTGGGTCAAGGAAGTAGTAAGGCCAGTTGGGGGTGAGTTAAAATTTTGAAATTCCATTTCCCCAAAATCACATGGAATTTAATAAACTTACAGTTAAAATACCTGTGAGTTGAAGTCTACCTGTTATAAAACACAGTGAATATATGAATCCAGATGGGCTTCATTTACATCTACAGGCACTGTGCTTTTCTCTTTCTACCTCTGCTTGCAGTTTCTGCCCCATGGAGGTATACAGCCCTTCCTGATCACCCCGCACCTCTTCCCAGCAATCACACACAGCAAGTACCTACCAGGCTAAACCCATGACCCTGGAAGATGGGTGTCTGCAAGGGCTGGCCAGGCTCTTTCATAGCTGTCCGAAGCGCCTGAGCCAGCACTTAACGTTTTGAAAGATACAACACATTCCTTATCCGCAAGTTCAGCAGGCTGTAGTGCTGGGAACCTGATTGGGAAGGCTTTGGTCCCTCCGGAGAGATTATATAAAGCTTTGTTTCGTGGGGATTTCTCCTTGTCTTTCCTTTCCTTATAGGGTATTTTATGAACTCAGCTGCTGGAGTGTAGGGACAGGAGGCTGAAACAGAAAGACCGTCTCATGAAGCCTTCATTCAAAGCCACATCTTTGGCTGTGCCCTTCTTGCCAGGGTGGACTGGCGGATTTCATCGGTGAGAGGATCTGATCTTTGGCAGACAAACCTCAGACTGAATTCTTGGCAGGAGCCAGCCACGTTGGTGATGGAATTAAAGTTTCATTGTAAAAGCATTTCTAGGCCTCATGTTTATGGTGAATAGATTCTGGGTGTTTGCTACAAGCAGAGAGGACAAAGGCTCTTGTTGTGTTACAGTCTTGCCTGTTTCAGTTGCTCGGTGGATATGAACTGCCCCAAAAGACAGCTTTAAGTATTTCTCTGCTGTATTTGCCTCAGCTGGAGAGTCTGGGATGTGGTTACTCTGCAAGTATTGCCATTGTGGGTGTTGTGGGTGAATAAACTTGGGATAGAGTTTCCAAGCAGGAAGATTCAGATAAACAGCCGCTTTGAGGTGAAAATTAGAGAGTTCATGTTACACCCACCTCTTGAATTTGTACCTGACTATTCACCCTGAAAATCTGATTCTAAGAACTCAGCATGTCCTGTCAGGAGCAGAATAATGCCACAGAAACCGTGGCCAGCTTGAGTCTTGAATATTGAGAATTGTGATTAACTTCTCAGGAATGTATCTTCTGGAGCAAGTCATATTTTCTGGGCATTTTTAGGTTATTATTTCAAACCTTGAATCTGTGAATGAAGATTGTAAACAGTTCTCAGGCAAACATCTTAGAGAAAGACATGAAATGCATCAAATAAATAATGGGTTCTGACCTGTTCACTCATGTGTAACATGCATAAATGTCTGTTTTGACCGCAATGAGCTGCAAAGGGAGCAATCGGATCTCTCCATGAAGTGATGCAGGTCAAAATGGCAGACCTTAAATAGCTACAAGCTTGCTCAGCCCATGGACAGCTCAGCGACAGCTAGAACTCAGCCAAATTGCTTCCTAGGATGCCTCTTGCTGAGTTTAATGAAATGTCATTGCAGTTTCCATAGCACAGGCCCCATCCTGTATCGTCCCTGGCCACGCTGTTCTCCAGCACATCACCGCACTCTGTAAGTCCCGCTGCGACAGCCCAGGTTGGGCTGCAGCTGGTTCGTCCAGCCACATCCCGTTACGATTCTATTGTCTGGTAAGGTTTTTGAAGGTTCTTTTAGGAAATGAAGGAGACATGTTCTGCAGTGACGTGTCCTGATAGCACTGCACAACGAGCTCTGCAGGCAACGGATCACGAGGAGGGAGTTGTCTGCTAAGCAGGATGTTTGCCTTCGGTGTGGGCTCGGTTTCTTGCTCTGACACAGATTTCTTCATCATCTTAAAATGAGACTAAGAGTCCAGCTTTCCTGCCTGAAGGGTTGGGTAGCATAACTACGTTTCAGGTTGGAAAATGGTCTTCAGATAAGGGGCAAATCAGCCCATATAATACAGACCATGTGGAAGAAAGGCTCTGCTCTCTCCCTTTTAGCACTGCCAGGGACCCCAGGTTAAACACAGTAGCCCAGGTGTCCATAATGACATTCCCAGTTACAAAGATGGAGGTTGTAAATGGAGGAGGGCAGAGAGAGGAAGCGGGAGTACCAAACCGCTTTTGACGGCTTGCTGTAGAGCGTCAGCTGTTGCGCTGTCGTGACAAGCCTTGGAGGAGCAAGGAACTCGGTTCAGATGCTGCCTCTCGGGGTTGCATTTCAGTAGCAGGAACAGCAAACCGATCCTGGTGCTTAGGGGAGGACCGGTATCTGGATCAGAAAGCCCTGCTTGAAGGATCACAGGGTTATATAAAGATCTGGCTCAGGAAACTGCAAGATGTTTTTGCATTTATTAGTCATTTAAAAAATAATGCTAGTTCTGTAATGAAAGCTGTGTCCTCATTCTCAGCTGTTGTCTGTTGCTTGCTTGGGGAGGATCAGTGTACTTCTGTGAGGGCTGGAGGGGTGCTGGCTGTATGGAGACACAACCAGTCTCTAACCAAACAAGGGCAGATTGCTGCTCGCGAGGCACAGAGGGTCTGGTGGGGAAGATGCCAAGTACTTTCAAATCCCACTAGGTGCTCGGTGAGTCACGGGTCCCGCAGAAGACAGTCTGTGCAGTTATACGATCAAAAACCCTACGGGGAAGCGTATGCACATGAAAGCAAAGTGCAGTCTGTCTTTCTGGTGTCTAACTTTTCAGTGCTCAGCTTTTCAGTTGTAGCACTCTTTTAATGCAAGGAATTACAGAGGCAAAACAAACAGCCCCAAAACTTCTGAAGGTTGGGGTTTTTTAAAGGAAAAATGGGGGAAAAAATCCCCTGGCATGTGGTGTCAAATTGACCCCACACAGACCGTTGGCAAGGCTGGGAATTTTTAATCCACAGCACAGACTTTGGCCAATTGAGCTGGAGAGACAGAGCTCTGATGAGTGTCTCTGCCTTAGGTGGGCCAGCTGTACACAGGGCTAAGCCAAGCCTTCACCAGGGTTTAGCTGCGCCTGCCAACTGCAGAGGAGTGTTACCAGTCAGAAAACAGGTCCCTGCCCAGATCTGGGAGGGAGTGGGGACCAACAGCTGGCGCACCTCCGCATCTTCCTGTCTTGTCCTGCCTTAGTTCTCCAAATGTATCTGACACAGAGGCCGGCGTAGCCAAAACCCTCAGAGCCCAGCCTAAACCTGAAACGGGGCTAGCAGTTAGGCTTTCCCTAGCCCCAACCCTCAGCCTCAGGGCTCTGTGTCTAGTTCTGACCAAGGACCACCACCACCAAAACCTACGCCTAGCCAGGGACCATCGGGAGCCTCAACCTCACCCTGGACAGGGACGGCTGCCAGCCCCCAGCCATGGGACTGGGACAGCCCCAGCTCAATTCCAGCCCCAGCCTGGGACTGTCCCTGGATCGATCCCTTCCAGCACAGGCCTGGGGCTTCTTTCCACCCCATCTCACAGAATCACAGAATCACAGAATCATCAAGGTTGGAAAGGACGTTCAAGATCATCAAGTCCAACCATCAACCCAACACCGCTATGCCCCCTAAACCATGTCCTGAAGCACCACATCCACACGTTTCTTGAACACTTCCAGAGATGGCGACTCCACCACCGCCCTGGGCAGCCTGTGCCAATGCCTGACCACCCTCTTGGTAAGAAATGTTTCCTAATATCCAATCTAAACCTCCCCTGGCGCAACTTGAGGCCATTTCCTCTCATCCTATCGCTGGTTACTTGGGAGAAGAGGCCAACCCCCACCTCACCACAACCCCCTTTCGGGCAGTTGTAGAGAGCGATGAGGGCTCCCCTCAGCCTCCTCTTCTCCAGACTGAACACCCCCAGTTCCCTCAGCCGCTCCTCATCAGACTTGTGCTCCAGACCCCTCCCCAGCTCCGTTGCCCTTCTCTGGACATGTTCCAGCACCTCAGCGTCCTTCGTGGAGTGAGGGGCCCAAAACTGAACACAGGATTCAAGGTGCGGCCTCACCAGTGCCGAGTCCAGGGGCACGATCCCTGCCCGGCTCCTGCTGGCCACACTAGTGCTGATACAGGCTACTTCTGATCTCTGACTGGCCCACCAGCCACAGCCCGGGACAAGGACACCGGTAAAAGCACAGCCCTGCCCCTCACCATGGGCCATTACAAGGGTCTCAACACAGGAGTCAGCAGCTTCATCGGCAGGTCTGCAGGACCTTCACCGTGTGCGTTTGGAAGATCACCTGCTGGAATACTCCAGCTGGAACCCTTTATTTTGTGTCGAACACCTCCTGTTCACTTTGCCTGTGACATTTGGGAGCAGAATGGACAAGACGGAGCCAGCAGGAGGGAGCTCTGCCATTCCTCCTCCCCTTGTTTCCCTTTTTCCCAGGGAATTGTGTTGCTCAGCAGTGGAAAAATGGACCACAGCAATTACCTGCCCGCTGCCGGTGACATGCAGAGCATGATATATATCCCCTAATATCCCCTAATACTAAGCCACCCCAGTTAAAACAGGTCTGCTCGAAGGATCACGGTGCTGGACGCTGGGGCTGTGCTGCTGCAGAAGGAGCTGTTCCCACCGGCTTGTCCAGGACAGACCTCAGAGCCGTGGAGCAGCGGGAAGGAGATGGCACAATGAGCTGTAATTACTGGGGAACCCCCTCTAGAGCTCGTTTCCAAACCAGTGTGTGTATGAAATGTGAAGCATTTGAAACGGAGACGAATATCGTCCCCCGGGCTTAACAAAAATTGTCTTCAGCTCCTAGGATCGGGTGGAACTCGCATGTTGAATCTTCTTTTTAGCATTCCCTAAGCACGGCTTTCAAACAAAGGCCCCATAATACACATTTTAAACAGAGGCGCTCATTTCTGTCGAAATGCTGTCCTGAGCCGCCGTCGTCGGAGGCACCGGAGCAAGGTGAGCAGCCGGCCGGCCGCCCTTGAGCAGCACTGTGCGCTGGCAGAGCTCATCTCCTCCTCTGGTTGAGCTGCACATGGACTCCCTGACAGCAACGCGGCATCCAGAGCCCCAGCACCCCATGGTTTATACGGGCTTTCTGGTGCTTTCGTGGGACTTCTCTTCCCTGCACGATTTACAAGGCACTCCACTCTGTTAGAGAGTGCCTTAGCCTTTCTCCCGCTACGTGCCATGGAGCAAGGTCACGTGTGATTTATACAAAATTATGTGTTTTTTTCGGTAAGTCCAAGGTTTCCCCATCACTCTGTTGTGCCTCATCCCCAAATTCACCATAGGCTTCTCTATTTCATTTCCTCAAGTTACAGATTCAGGGATTAAAGGAATAATTATTACTGGGCCCTGTTAGGAAAAAAAAAAAAACCCAAACCGTCTAAGATTTTTGGTGATTATAATTTCCACAGCTGAATAAATCAGTGTCCCATAACTGACAGAGGATAATGGATTTAATAAAAAGCTATGATTAAGTCTGATGTTATTTTTAAATAATTTCAGAAACTGTTACTCTAATCCCTCCGTGGCTGGCAGAAAGGATGCTGCTTAGAAGTTAAAATTAGTTCCTTAACGTTCAGCCTGGTGTGGAGTTACAGGCCCTCCAGGGCTGTGCTGGTTTTCTGGGGCATCCGCTTACACCGTCTGCCTATGGGCAATAACAGCTGCGTTTGGCAAGCGGGACGGGGCCGCTGGCTCTCCTCCGTCCCTGGGCTCCGCCACCTCGGCAGGAGCTCCCACCGCCTCCAGCCCGGCTGACGGGATAATCGGTTGGTGTCACACTCCATGGTCTTACCCATTTCACGAGCAGTTTTCCCGCACAGCAAGTCCTTCTCCTTAATTCCCAAGGACTTCGCAGCTCTGCCAGGCCTCTTTATCAATAAATATAGATCTCTTATGATAGCGATGTGACTGTTTTTTTCTTTTTTTTCCAGCACCTACCTTTCTGAGTGAGTGATCCCGTTTCTTGGCTGGAAAAAGGCACTGAGGAACACTGCCTTGCAAAGCACCGCACAAAGAGACAAGTTTTCTGGTCTATATAACCTCACAGAAGTGTTGGGCGTGAATAGTCTATTTGCTCAACCAAATAAAAACTCCTGGCAAACTGGAACTAGGATTGCAGGAATGGAGATGTCCCACAGTGCAGTGGGCGACCGCGGCGGAGTTGGTATTTATCGAACTTGCTGTAACGGGCCAAATTCCTGGGTATCTGGGAGAAAATTAAGCTGCCTTTAAGACAGGCTTCCCTCCCCTTGGTGCCGCCCCGTCGCAGAGCCCTGGCACGTTCCTGTACCGACCGCAGGGACGAGGTACTGGACTGGGGACCAGTTTGCCCTGACCTGCCGTATCTGCCGGCAGCGCGAGATGCGATGCCGCACTGCTGCCCGCCCTCGGCGGCACCTCTCCTCCTCGTCCACCGGCTCGAGCGATTGCATGGCCACAGCTGGAGTTGTTTCTACTGAATTGGTGGAAAACTGTACGTCTGTCTTCATTTCCGTGGGTTCTTTCCCTCCGAAGGAGCTGTCTGAACTGGTGCGTTCCCATGGCCCCCGGCTGCGGAGGAGGAGCAGGGGGGCAGAAAAGCAAGACCACTTTTTTGAGGCTGCTACACTAAATTAGGGGAAACAACAAGCTGCGTCTTGAGCCTCAGAAAATCCAGCTGCAAAGCTCAGCTTTGCCACTGGCTCAGCCGTAAGACAGGGATAACAATAAATCCCTTCTCCCACCTTTTGCGCGTCCTGATTAGATGGACTGTAATGGAGCGGGGCTGACACTTACCACGCGCTTGCTTAGTGCCTGGCACAACGTAGCTCTGATCTCGACTCAAACCCGCGGCTGCTGCACGAACAATAGGACTGGAATTAATCTCGTGGCTGGCGCTGGGGAGGTCGCTGGTTCCTCCCCGATAGGAACCGGTGCAGGCTGCCGAGTCAGCACTGCCTCCCGCCGGGATCGTGTGCCGGGAGGATGCATCCCAACCAAAAAAAGAGGAATTTCCAGGCTCCATCCCTGCGACACTGGGGAATTGCTCCTCATCCACCAGCAGTTACCTCGGCAGCTGGTTCAGGAACCCACACGGATATTTCCTTGGTGTTCCTGGAACAAATAAGTAAAATTAATTTGTTGATGTTAAATTAATGAACTACATTAGAGCTGATGGAGAAAATACGCTGTCTGAGAGCAGGCGTTCAGGGGGTTGGCAGGAATCCCTACCTTTGCTCGCTCTCTGCCGGGTGAGCTTTTCCTTCCAAAGAGGGATTGCTCCGACCAGCCGCTGCGGCCATGCAACCTCCTGCGGGGGAGCCCGGGCTGGTCCTGCCTCGTCCAGCCACGCCGCAGAGATGCCACGTGCTGACACCTTTCCTGACTGGTACCTTTCTCCATGTGCCATGAGGGTCAACCTGTTAAAAAAAAAACCATGAAAAAAACAGAGGAAGAAAAATCAGTGCTTTCATCTCAGGGCTTCAAACCGGTGTTTTCAAATCTGCCACCAGTCGCAGTCTAGCTAACCTGCGGTGCGCCGGTGGGAGCGCGGGGCGGAGGGTGGCAGGGTGGGAGAGAGCAGCCACAAAGAAAACCTCTAAACTGGAACCGCAGCTTTTCATACCTGTCACGACATGGGTTTTCAGCTTGAGCACACAAGGCTGAGCTCGGGGGACGCTGTCACGTAGATTCAGGGTCTTATTTCGTTTCCTCTCCATTAGCTGCGATACCCTCTTATTATCCTGAAAACCAAAATTGGTTTTTTTTTGCCCTCCAGCAGTTCTCCCCTTTCCCGTTCGGCAAATATCGACCTGCCCATGTCCTCAGCACGGGTTGAGATCCCCTGCCCGTGGGGCCGAGCGCTCGGCCGTGCCGCCTCCGATGCCACCGGTGACGCAGCGAAGGCCGGGGAGGGGGGCTGCTAATCAACCTGCGCGTGTTTTTCTCTCCCTCCCTGCGCTGGCGGTGACAGAGGGCTGAGCAGGACGGCCCCGATCGCGCTCGGCGGCAGAGAGGGGATGGAGAGGGCAGAGCGGAAAAGAGCAGCCTGGGATAACGACAAACTTCCCGCAGCCTCGTTGCGCTTTCGTATCCTGCGGCACCTTGGGCGAGAGAGCTCACCAGGCAGAGGAGCAACCACCGGGGGCTGCCCCCACTTATCTCGGGGCGTGATTTTAAGCCAATTTAATTAAATCGCTTGGCAAGGTTGTGAGGACTCATCTATTCCAGCCTGAGCCAGGCCTGTTTTGATTTAGTGTTGGATGATTAGGAATTAGCTGAAACAAACCGCTCAGAAAACAGAATTAGAGGCTGCACGCTGACTTTTGCACCAGATTAAGTTGAATTAAAAAGCAATTGAAATGTAATTTTCCTGTCTTAAGCAGCCAAGAAACAAGATAATGCAACTGGTGGCACTTGAAGCTTAAAAATACACCATCTAGGATTAGCACAACTGGCTTTTTAATGCCCACAAACAACGGATTTGTCTGAAGGTCTTCTCTCAAACCTCCCACCACCACCTTCCACACAAAGCTTCGTACAACTCGGTTCATTTGCCGTGAAAGGGAGAATTGGTATGACCCTGGGATTTGAAGCCGTGACTTAAAGCAGCCTGGGTATTGCACAGCATGTTTCCATAGGTGTTTCCATGCTGGAAATAGAATCATGGAATCATGGAATCATTTAGGTTGGAAAAGAC
>NW_010550315.1:0-1494 GCF_000687285.1 Phaethon lepturus | reverse complement strand
GAGCTCTGGGGGGGCTCCTGGCCGGGCCCCCTCTGCTGGGGGGGGGTGATGAAAAAGGGGGGGGCATGAAAAAGGCAAGATGTTTTGCAGGAACGTGTTGCCTTTGGCAAAAATTGGTCTTGAAAGAAAAACTGGGGACGTGGGGGGAATTTTTCCTGATAAGGTCAAAACATTCAGCCTCAACCTTTTCAGAGCAAAATATTTAAATTTTCCACTTCAGCCTGATGTTTCATTTCAATTTGGTACTGAAAATGTAAATAAGAATTTTGAATTAAATGTTTACATTGTCCTGAAGCGAGTAATTTCTGTTGACCTGAAATTAGACTTTTCACACAGTTTTCTTCCATGGAAGATTCCGGAATGGTCTCACCTCCTCTAGAACCGGCTTCTCTTTCCACCTAGCTTTATTTTCCTCTAGAACCGGCTTCTCTTCCAGCCCAGCTTTAATTGCTCTCTCGGAGGGTGAGGTCTGGCTTTCCATTTTGCACTGGTTTATAGCCCGGCGGAAGGGTCTTCTATTTCCCATGGGGCTTGCTATTTTTACTGTAATGTAAGTAACGACATTTATAATAATACATGATAATGTCACCCAGGGACGAATGAGCCCCAGTTACAACTGCGCTCACGTGACAGTAGAACAGGTAGGAGCTTCCAGAAGAGACGGATGCAAACCTGGGTCGTGCTTCAGCCCGGCTGCCCGCAGCCGCTCAGATGACGATACCGCAGGGCCAGTCGCCATCCGCATCACCTTTAGAACGAGGTTTGCGCAGTGCCGTCCCCCTGCCAGAATCGCGGGGGGTAGGACGCTTTCCCTAGGCACGGACACGTTAACGGCTCTGCCTTCCCGGCTCAGCCGTGCGGAGCAGCCGCGCCGCACGGTACACGTCAGCGGGCAGCCTCCATCACGAGTGATCGCCACGTGCAGAAAGCTGCGCGAGCGGAAAACACAGGGCTGGGGTGCCAGGGCACGTCTTCGTGCGTGCGCGGTTTGGGCGGTTCGAAGGCGCGGTTCCTTCCGCGGCCGGCAGTGCTGTTACCTGGCGATAGCCGCGATCACTGTGAGGTGCTGTATGCTGACTCTGGTGACTTGCTGCAGCGCAGCAGAGGGTGACCGTCGGCACCCACCACGTCGGCCGCCTGGAGCAGCGCAGCGTGCAGCGCACCCGCAGTCCTCGCTGCTCCAGGCTCTCCGCGCTGCTCGCGACCGTTCCAATTAAAAATCTCTATCCATTACAGAACCTTCACAACTCCTCATTAAATTAAAAAGTCTCTATACTTAGCAGACAGAGCTGATTCTGATGTTCTCAGGATGAAAACCATTAACCCTGTCAGTGCTGCTGTGCTGTCTGCCGAACGCCGCGGTCCCACGTTCACCGAAAAACGCTCCTGTTGGGGCGGGCCAGCACCCTTCACGCTGACACAGAAGGAGCCTGAGGACATTGCTCAAATGCCTCTGGCAGAGATACTCTCCCAAGTCAAAAGCTACAGCAACAC
>NW_010550314.1:0-553 GCF_000687285.1 Phaethon lepturus | reverse complement strand
TTGGGATGCTCCACGGATTATTGCAGCATCTCTGCTTGCACCTGGGGTAGCAAGTGCTGCAGCCCTATCTCAACTAAACAAACTGGGATGTTGGCTAGCCAAATATAGTAACTCCACTAGCTTAGCATTATCTGACTTACTGTTAGATGTAGATAGTATTAGACACGCAGCATTACAAACTAGAGCTGCAATCGATTTTTTTATTACTCGCTCATGGACATGGCTGCCAAGACTTTGATGGACTCTGTTGCATGAACCTGAGCGACCACTCCACGTTTATTCATGCACAAAGACAGGAGCTACAAAGACCAAATCACAAACTTGTTGCAGAAACAGATTGGAACCCCTTCGCGGGGTGGACAGGGGGGCGGCCATGGTTACGACAACTCATTTTGGGTTTTGTTCTTGTATGTCTTGTGTTTTTATGTATCATGTGGTTTGTCCCCTATATTATCCAATTAATACGACAGATGACTGATACCTTGCTGCAAAAACATGTCATACGAATGGTGGAATATCATCGTGTTCCAACCACGGACCACGCGGTGGCATG
>NW_010550313.1:4250-5454 GCF_000687285.1 Phaethon lepturus | reverse complement strand
GCCTTGACATCAGCTCCTTGGCCCCTGCGCCTCCCTCTCTGCCCAAGCAGTGATTTTTACTGCCCCTATTTCCCTCACGACAAGGGTTCCTCCTTCAAGCCAAGCCAAACACGGGGCCTTTCCCAAACCCCGCTGACATCCTCCCATTGCACAGAAAGAGGGGAATGACAGATCCCAGCATGTGTCCCAGTGGCAGCGACTGCTGCGAAACCCTGCTGGCTTGGGGGTCGGGGGGTCGGGTCCTGGGGTGCTGAGGTGCTCCCTGGAGC
This sequence comes from Phaethon lepturus, assembly GCF_000687285.1. Classification (NCBI taxonomy): domain Eukaryota; kingdom Metazoa; phylum Chordata; class Aves; order Phaethontiformes; family Phaethontidae; genus Phaethon; species Phaethon lepturus. Next base: position 5,185 of record NW_010550313.1, on the reverse strand, counting down.
CTGAGTCTTTCTCAGGTTCTCTTGGATTGAAAAAAAGAAAAAAATAATCCCCCTGAATCAGCCATTCACAGTAATTTTGTCACAGCAACCGTGTCGGAAGCACCGATGGCTCTGGACGAACTCGTAAGGATAAAGGTCATTATTTTGGCATCTTTGCAGCCTCAGATAGCCATGCCAGTGGCCCAGGTGTGGTGGTATACCATGGGAGATTTGGTTTTACCCCAGCTTGGATGGCGGGGTGGGAAGAGACCATGATCCCACGGCATCATTTTGCATCACCTGCTGCTGCTCTGGAGGTGAGCTACAAGACACTGGCCCTGCTCTTGCTGACTCTGGCAAGCTCATCGGGGCCTGCTAGGCTCACGTCTGCCCGCTCCGGACTGGATCTTCAGGGTCTGTTGCTTGCTGCTGCCGTGGAAAATCAGGCTGGCCGTTTTCCCATATGCCTTTACCAGCAGAGTCGAACCCTAAGCCATCTTGCTCAGCCTTCGTCTCGTGTTCCTATCACTGAAGCACGGCTTCCTACACATTCATACCCAAGCGTTTCCTTCTGGAATGGACATACAGCATTTCGTACCAACACACCGCCTTCTTCCTCAAGAAAAATTCCTCCCCTCATGAAAAGCTGCCGTTCTCAGTGAGCCCAGCGCCAAGCTCGGTTGTCCGGCATGCATGGGAGCTGCTTGGCTGATCCCGTGCACCTGTATCTGGGAGCAGACCTCGTCCCATGCATGTCAGGAAGGAGCAGAGCCGGGGGAGGCAGGCAGGAGGGCAGCAGCAGACCCCAGGGCAGTGGTTCAAAGCTTCTGAGACTCTCCTGCCATGCCTTCAGAAGATGACAACACACACGGGCTTGCTGCTGGTCTGTGCCGCCCCGGCTGAAGTGCACGGCGCGCAAGCTGAGGCCACCAGCGTAAAACAGTGTTCACCCATCC
>NW_010550313.1:415-4237 GCF_000687285.1 Phaethon lepturus | reverse complement strand
TGAAATGTTCACCCCAGTGTGCTCTGGCTTTGTATCATACACAACATGCCTGGATCACCTTCTTCTGCACTCTGCGCGTGCAGCGGCCTCTCCAGTGCCACGTTCAGGCACCAGCTCTTTTTCTTGCCAGGTGCACATAACTACGCAGCAACCATGGCTCAGTTCCTTCATGCCGTGGAGAATTGCACTGCCCGCCAGAAACTGTAAACCTTCCAGGTAAACTACAGCCCACCTCGTTAGAAGTGACTGATGGCATCAGCTGAGAGCTTCCCCACTTAGGAGATAGCTTGCTAGCTAACGACGTGCCGATAATTAAGTCCAGTCCTTTCCAAGAAGAGCTTCCCCTACCAGTTAATCCCAACAGCAAATAATGTAGATTGACTTTGTCTTGGTCTGTAAATGCAGGACTGGCCATGACAGCTCTATCCCAAGAGCTCTCTGCTCTCCAGCACGGTTGGATCCCCACTGCACCCTCGGGGCTGGCTGGGTGGGGAGAAGGTGCAAAATGCCTCGGTGAGATGCAAGCTCAGGTGGGGGTCTGGCCACCCCCTCACAAGCTGGTGGGTATGGGATCAGCCCCAGCTCACCATGTGGGTGTGAAGTGCATCATGGTGGTCCAGGAAGGCAGCCCCGGGGTGCAATAAGGAAGATCAGAGAGCCCCCAAACTGCGTCCCACTCTCCATGGGGCAGCCTGGGCTTGCTCGGGCAGCGTGCACCGAGGGGAGAGACTGCCTGGAGGAGCAACTCAGCTCCTGCCACCCTGCCCCGCTCCTTCTGCCCACGTAGCACGGAGCACCACTGTACCGTGGAGGCAGAAGAGGCAAGCGATGGACATTTTTGTGTTCGTCTGCCAGGCAGGTATGTCCCAGGCAGTGTGACATCCTAGTGTTGGATTGCCAAGTTCAAATCTAGATGAAAACCTTCCCAGCATGTTGGCCCTGCCCTGGGGTCAGCTCTGCTGAGCTGCAGACACAGCCGGAGACCTCGCTCTAGCTCTCCATACGTGCATCCCTTGGATCATGCAAGTACCTCCCAGTGACACCAGTTCTGGCCATCATCTGCAGACCTGAAGCGTGACGCAAGCCCAGTCTCTGAGCAATTTGTTTTCCCCATGTTATTCCTCGTGCCAGGCGGGGATGCCCTGTGCCTCCAAGAGGTGGTGAACGGCAGACTCCAAGGCCTTCCCCAGCGCTGTGCAAGATGCAGATGACCAGCCTCTGCCTGTGACTGCTCAGCATGGGCATCTCACCACTGTTTCCACCATCACACGTCAGGCAGAGCACGGCATGGAGATGCTCTGGCTATAGGGCTGTATGACCCAGGGAGTACAGGGGATGTGGGCACTTGGCCAGAGCTCACCTCTCCTGCCCCCAGCCCTTCTCCCTGCAGGGCTCTGGAGGGAAACCACTTCACACTGCTCCAAGTCACTGCAAAATGCGTCTGCTTTATGAAGCCCTTCTGGGGAGGCCACCCACATGGCAAGGTTTGCTAGATCTCCTGTTGGGATGACGTGGAAAAATTTCTGGCTGATGGTGAAGAGCTTCCTACTTCTGGTGTGAGTCTGAACAGTCCTGCCATGCCTTGCACCCATCTGCCTTCCTCAGCTGCCAGTCCTTGGCATGAGTTTCTGAGAGAGACCACAGGGTGGAAAAGGGAAATGGTCTCTTCAGCTCAGGCCTTTATGCCCACAGAAGATAGCCTCAGTCGTTATCATTAAGCCTCTCATTATGTTGAGGGAACTGGGGTTGTTCAGTCTGGGGAAGAGGAGGCTGAGGGGAGACCTTACCACTCTCTACAACTACCTGAAAGGAGGCTGCGGTGAGGTGGGTGTTGGTCTCTTCTCCCAAGTAGCAAGTGATAGGATGAGAGGAAATGGCCTCGAGTTGCGCCAGGGGAGGTTTAGATTGGATATTAGGAAAAAATTCTTTACTGAGAGAGTGGCCAAGCATTGGAACAGGCTGCCCAGGGAGGTGGTGGAGTCACCATCACTGGAAGCGTTCAAAAAACATGTAGACGTGGTACTTCAGGACACAGTTTAGGAGGCATGGTGGCATTGGATTGACGGTTGGACTTGGTGATCTTAGAAGTCCTTTCCAACCTTAATGATTCTGTGATTCTATGTTGAGAGTGTTTAGGCTAGCATCAAGGGGATCTTTGACTTACGGACTGCCAAAGCCCAGGCCCCACCTTCCTGCACGCAGTTAGGATGCTGTAGGAAGTCAGCGTCACTCTTGGCGGGGGAAATGGGGAAGGGTACCAGCAGTGGCAGCAGGTCCTTAAGGATGGTCCCAGATAACCATGTCAGGAGCAGGAATCCCTTTGGACTTGACATTTCAAACCACTGTCCTTCCCTCTTCACCTTTCCATCTACCCCCTCGTGCACCCACCTTACCAACAGTGTACTGGGCACTTCCCCCAGGCCCGGCCCCAACCTACCTGTCCTGTTCCTCGCGCTGGGATGGGGACCCTGTCCTGCCGACGCTGCTAGGGCCAAGCCCTCCGACCCCACTACGTGTGGATGTACACACAGTAGCTTCCAGGCCCTGCCGCCCTCCGCAGCGCAGCCCCAAAGCTAGCAGGGCCTCCGTGGGCACGAGGGGGGCATTCAGGTCTGCCAGCCGGCCCTGTCAGTGGGGACCCTTCACCACCCGGCATTGCCTGGAGGCAGACAGCACAAGTGGCTGGTGCCCGGCTCCAGCCGAGGTGACAAATGTCCTCCATGAGACACCTTCCAGAGCTGTACCAGGTGGGGTGAGCACGGGGGTGCCTCCCGCTACAGGGCCAGGTCCCTGGCTTCCCCGCTGGCGTTGTCCCTCTCCCTGGGCTGGCGGCCCTGGAGCTGCGGAACGGAAGAAGGAGGCGAAGGGCTGTGACAGTGGAGTGGGGTCCCTGCCCGCTGTGCTGCTGCTGGCGGATAGAGCCCGCCGGCCCGCCTCTCTTCAGCCATCTTTGACCTTCGCAGGGACCCTGCTGCTAGCTGCACCGAGGCAGCAGCCTGGACCTGGTGGGAGTCCGTGGGGGCACCAGGGACCCCAGCTCCCTCACCTCCTCACCCGCTTCACCCAAAACTGGGACTAGTTGCTACCACTGGGTGCCGAGGAGGACGCACCCTGCCCCATGGGGGTAGCCAGGCGCTGCACGGGGCTGTTGGCGTCTCTCCTTTCAACCGGGACACGATGGGGCAGACTGGCCGTCCAGGCCAGCTCACCGGCATATGCTCCTCCCAGCGCTCCCAGTCTGTGGTGGGAAGCCAAGGCAAGGACCAGGCATCAAAATGCCACTTTGCCTCCAGCGTGGTGGCTGTGGCCTTTTTGGTTGTGGCCAAGGTGGATGCACCATGTCCGTGTCCTCTCCTTCTGCCCGGGAGGTAGGCGATGGCTTGCTCCCCCCTTCCAGCCAGCTTCTGAAAGACAAAATCCCCTTCTCTCTCCACTCGACCCCTCCACCTGCTCTCTGAAGGTGGAAGGTGAGGGGAACTCCCCCATCAGCTAATCTGGGGAATTTCCTCCATGGCAGGCAGGAGGGTCCAGGCTGTCTGGGGAACCGCCCTTCGCCGACCCTTCCTCTTCCTGCTACAGCACAGGAAAGCCTGGGGGTCCCCGGCCACTGCCTCAGCTCCTATAAAGCTGAAAAAAGACCAGCTACAAAATTTTGGCCCTTGCAGGAAGAAATGGGTTCCTCAGACGTCCTCCATCCCCTGCCCAGGCAGAGTCTTCCTCCTCCACCGTCCAGCCGCGGGGCACCTTCTCTCTCCCGGTCTGGGAAGACGCTGGTCTGCTTTCTGCCCGGCCCCAGCAGGACGGCCGGTCCTCCCAGCCGCC
>NW_010550313.1:0-325 GCF_000687285.1 Phaethon lepturus | reverse complement strand
CCCAGCCGCGCCCCGCGAGCAGGAGGCTGTGCGCTGCCTTGGGTGTAGAGACGGAGGGTGCTGAGGAAGCACCCACACACTTGCACGCACTTGCACGCACACGCGCACCTCGGAACGCAGCGGGCTCTCTCTAATGAGAAGCAACAGATGGGTGTAGCTGGCAAGTGCAGGCTTCCAGGGTGAGGGCGTCTAATGATGTCTTTAAACATTGTGAGCGTGTCTGTCTCTCACTCGTGTCCCTTCTGCTGTGCAGTGGGGACGCGTCTCCCCACGCCGGTGCCTTGGGAAGAGCCCTCTCGCCAGCGGGGCAGGTCAGGGAGATGAA
>NW_010550312.1:0-3242 GCF_000687285.1 Phaethon lepturus | reverse complement strand
CACCCGCCTGGGGGGAATCAGGCCCAACCTACAAATCGCGTTTGCTCCGGGAGCGTAACGAATCTTTAGCAGTTCTGCTTGAGGTGGAAGATGCTACATCCTTTCTCCCCTTTCAGACTAATTACACAAAAACAAAAGGTGCGATACGCCATACCAGGAACGTTACCAAGCCTGCGAGTCCTCCACCCAGCGGGATGAGGAGGCAGGAGCTCCGGATGGCACAAATACAGATGCCGGCAGCCGGCCTCCTGCTCCTCTTGCCTAACCACTGGCACCACCAGACAAAAGGTAACAAACATGGCTCCTGCTCTCCTGATGGGCCTAGCAGCAAAAGAAAATTTCCAGGTCAGAAGCTCCTGCGGGGTAGCCCACGCTCCAGGCTATGTGGAAGAGCTGCCATCCCTCAGCACCTCCTCACCCCAGCTGTCAGCACCACACGGTACCGGGACGCAGGGGAGAGCCAAGAGCTCCATGTCCCAGGCACTGTCTTGGGTTCTCTGCTGCTGCTTTCAAACTGCATCTCACTTCCAGCACTTCTACTCTTCCCAAGGGATGACATGGCTGCTGCTGATTCCTCCTAAATATCTTTGAATTTTCAGGAAAACTCAACAGGACTCTCTGCTTTCCCCTCCCTCGGCAGCTCTGCAAGTCATTAGTCGCCGTGTTGCCAGTCCCCGGTGGTCTGAAGGCAGCTCTGCCTTGCCGACACACTTGGTATAAACAGGGATAAATGCACTGCAGGGATCCTCCTGTTCTAACCCAGGAGGGGGAAAGGGGCAGAGAGCTGCCTGGAAACAGAGGCCAGCTCTGGGAGCGTCACCCAGACCTTCTCCCGCCCTGCCGTGCCTGGCCGCCCCGGTCAGCATCGCTCTTCCCTTGCTTGCATTGGGGATGCTCACAACCAGCTAAAGCGGCATGAATGGGAAGAAAATCAGGCTTAGGAAATTTGCCTGTATAGCTGCCTGTCTTGAGCACCGTTTTCTGCAGCCTCACGGGGTTTGATTTGGCTGTCTCAACTAACTGAGAGCCTTCTCAAAGGTATTCTAGATGCCCTGGCCTAACCAGGCATGCAAGGGTTAACCAGTGTGCTCCTTGGGCCCAGCATCACTTCACTTCAAATGGAGCAGAAGGAAGGCTCTACTTGTTCCTCCCAAAGATGTGAAAAAGAGTCACGTGCTGCAGTTTATGCTCCATGTCTTCCCAGACAGACTCTCTTGCTGGGCTTCGCCTCCTGTGAAACATCGCAGTAACCCTGCGCTGCTTCCTGGCCATGGGAACACCACTACAAAAACAACAGAAAAAAATTAAAAATCACATTTCATTCAGCTCGCTCTGCTGCTGAGACGTCTCCAGACAGCAGCCGGTCACAGCCCGTGTGGGACGCAGAGTGCCTTCGCCTTCTCCTCCTCACCCGCCCGTCTTCATCTGCCTGCTGGCACCCCTGGCACAGCTTTCGGTCACGTCCAGTTTCCTCATGTCCAAGGCAAGGCTGAAATAATCTGAGACAGCTGCTGCCCATGGCCTGACTGTAATGCACTTGCCTTAATGGGTACTTGCTAATATTTTACCCTTGGGTGAAATGATAAGGTTCAGGGCCAGGTGGAACATGTTCAGCCATCTCTTCTTTGGGGCAAGCTGAGTCACTGCTGTTAAGAGTTGTGCAAATACCGAGATCGTGTGTGGTTTTGGCGCATGTGTTTTTACCATCAGCCCTTAACCTTCACTGTACAGCACAATCCCGCCTGCCGATAGCTCCTAAACACTGGCTTCCTTCTGTTCAAGTCACTAATTAAGCAGCAATAAAGGCTAGAATATAAACTATAATAGAAGTAACTGTCTTGCTGCCCATAGCACTTCCAAGCTGGAAGAAAACTTTTCTATAAAGGGAGAGCCAACAGCGAGGCCCGTGTCCTCCAGCTACCGCCCTCAGCGGGGGGCAGGCACCACCACAGACTGCTCCTCTAGAAGATGGAGGCCCTGCTCAGGACTTTCAAAGGCTGTTGTGGGTTTGAGGCTCAGGCCTGAGCTTAGATGCCAGAAAAGGGGAGGCAGCTCACACGTGCCGGTGCTCGGGGCTGGGCATTTGCTGGGCGTGCAGGAGCTCTGCATCAGCCTTCAGAGGGACAAGTACTGCCCTGGGGGAAGGGTGCTGGACACTGCTCTGGAGCCAGGCTTCGTACGCATGGGCATTGCAGCACCTTCGAGGCACGCTGTGCTGGAGGTGACCTCCTGTTTCTGTGAAAAACATCCCCGTGAAAATACGTTTACCTTCAGGTTGGCAGCTCTCATCCATGTTCAGCATGGGCTGCTTGGCTGTGTCCTTGGAATAAGAAATAGATGCATTTATCTCGCGTTTTGCCGTGGCACGTGGATAATTTGATGCAATTGTGTAGCCACCCACGCCTTTAATTAATCAAAGAGTTTTCCATGCAGCACTGTGCAATATTTTGTTTCCTAACATCCCTTCCACAGAGTGCTAGGATCTGTTGTAACATTTCTTACCCAATTCCAGCACTGAGGGCTACACAGCCAAGATGGATCACGTGTGCAGAAATCTTCAGCACTGCCTCCAGAGGCGATTTCCAAGGAATCAGAAGCTGAATTAATCAGAGGTTCATAGAGGGATTTGGGAAAACAAAATAAAACTAAAAAAGAACCGGTCAACAAACAAAAACAACTTTAGGAAGAAAACACAAAGAAGTCAGCACATTTCATGGGGTGCTGTTTAGGAAGCTCAGGAAAAACTGGAGAAAATCACAGGCTCTCCTGGAAAACTAGGAAGCACCTTGCCAGAGTTCACTGTTTTCAGACAGAGCTGAAAATCCCTTCCAAGGGACCAAGGGACCACCCCAACATCTTCCCCTTCTCACCCGCTCCTACCCAACATCATGTTGCAGCTGCTGATGGGGGAAAGAAAAGTGCAGGTGAAGACTGGAGGCGGACAAGTAGGAGAGCGCTTGGAAATGCTTGGGCTGAATACTCAATAACTGAAGAGAAATGCCTGACAGATGCTTGCCCACACCTGAGGGCGGAGCACCCAGCTCACACTTTTGTCCGCAGGTGAGCGGTTTGGGCACTCTTCCCTCTGGGCTCCCTGCAGACCATGGCACCCCCCGCCCGGGAAGCTGGGCTGGGACCTGCAGGCCAGGGCAGGGGTGAGCAACGGGGGCACTTGCTGCCGAGCAGAGAGCCTGCGTGGGCAGAGCGTGGCCCTGGAGCCCAAGTCTCACACAAGTGCTGCC
>NW_010550311.1:0-1831 GCF_000687285.1 Phaethon lepturus | reverse complement strand
TTTTGAATATTTTTTTTTGCTAGTAAACAGTGCTGTTGCTGTGGCCACAATGACCCAAGGCTATGAGCGAGGGCGGAGGAGATGCAAGAGAGCCTCTTGTGCTGACGCCGACCGCGTACAGCTGGGGACCGAGGGGCTTGTTAAAACTTGTGTTGCCGGCCAGAGGGCTGGGGAGGTGTGGGGGGAACTGGTGGTGGAGCTTTACTCCTGATCCAGTGAATGTGAGAGGGCTTTGACGGGGGTCTGCTGCTGCCAGACTCTGCAGCCCCAGGGCCCTCTGCAGCAGACAGAGCCTCCTCGGCATTAGTCGTGTATATAAGCTGTTTATTGTTTTGAAGCATGTTTTATCTGAAATGCATTTCTTCTACTTAAACAGCACTTTGCTTCCCGAGAGCTGCCTGGTCACCAGGTAACTGAAAGAAGGGAGCTGTGGATGCTGAACCCGGTGCAGAGAGCTGAATGCTTGCTAAACACAGGTTTTAAATGTTTTCAAACATTTACTCTCTTCTGTATACCTTTTTCTGCAACAAAAGTGATGGTATTGTTTTCAAACAAAATCAGCCAGAGGCAGTGACAACAGGTTAACATGCCTGGGTACTCCCACCGTTCCAAGCCGGCATGGAAAAGCTCTGCCGAGGGCAGCTCCTCCAGCAGACCAGGCTCCCTCGCCCGACCCCGCCGGAGTCGGATGCACTCAAACACAGTGCGTGGCTGAAGAAAGCGCATTCCGTGTTCAAGCAAGTGAAGGACTTTTAATTAAAACCAGTGAAAAAGACTTAAGTATAGAAAATACTGATCTTCTCCAAAATTATTTGCTCTGCTTGAAAGCTAATGGTCTGCTTTAAGTCTGTTTTTATATGTCTCTTGGACTTGAATTATGGCACGTTAATTATGGCCAGAGGCCATGAAGAAGTGTTATTCCTTTACAGGGAAGATGGAGAAATTCAGTTAAAAATAGACTGTAAGACTGTGCTGTCAGGCACAGGCATTTTCCTGCCTCCATTGGATTTCTGTTTCCCATAAACCGAGGAGGAATTTGCTCACAGAACATATGGAGTTTTTATATTACTCAGCATAATTAAGTGTAACTGGTTAAATGAACGCAGTGACTGTGGAGGTCACTAGAACAGCCATTAACTTTTCCCTGCTAAGTGGAGTGGCAGTTGGCCAAAAAATCATTATCTCCCTCCGCCCTTGTTTTTTATTTTATTATTGTTACACAGAATTTTAAGGTCCTGTTGCAAAGGATGAGGAGAAGCTGTGTGCGCGTAACACCCGAAACACCCCAGTGTGCTGTAGGACTGCGTTCCCAGAACGGGACGAGATTTGTTGCAAGATCTGAAATCAGACCGAGAGCACCAGACGCAAGTGGTCCGTTGAGCTCTTGTAGGTCCTGGTGCCACCTGGAGACATGGCCGAGCTTTGTTCGGCAGGAAAGGAGTAGCGAAGCAATAAATGCCTTCCACCTCCTTTGGAAGAGGAATGGAGTTTTCTTTAAAAAAAATTAAGCCATACAGCAAATGGAAACTTTTGATAATTCACAGATCAGAGTGAGGATTTCTTTCCTTATGCTCCAACATATTAGCGAGTATCCTTAAAATAGCATCACTACTTCGGATATCCATTTGCTGGGCCCCAACGGCACCCAGTGCTGCTGCAGATGATGCTCTGGCTTGTCGTGGCACCTTCCCCCGGGCTCCTGCCCCCTCCTGCCGTGTTCGCGTGGCCCTGCGGCGAGTCAGGGAACCGATGCAGCTGAACGTGGACCTAATCAAGTGAAAACAGAACTAGTCCCCGGCAGGAGCGGTTCCTCGCTCCAGCCCCGTGCAGC
>NW_010550310.1:0-2808 GCF_000687285.1 Phaethon lepturus | reverse complement strand
CCCCCCGCTCGTGCTAAGCTTTCCTTAAATCCCCCCAATGTGCCCCAAAACCCCCACGCACGCTTTTCCGGCAATGACATCAGCTCGCTGCGTTTAATTCCCCGTTTGTCCGTTACGCGTCCCGGGGGACGCCGTGATCTAACGAGCGAGGCGCGGGGACCGACGGATTCTCATTCCCAAATCCCTTCTCCCCCCTCCCCGCAAGTTGCAGTTTTACTGGTATTTGCTCCCAAAAATTATACATATTTTTTTTGGGGGGGGAGGAGGAAAAATCGCTGCCGGATTAAAAAAAAAAAAGATTCTGGGGGAAAAAAAAACCCCAAAACCCCAAGACTTAAAAAGTGGGAATTTCACTTCAAACCTCAGCAACTTGTTTTTGTTTTCCTGGAAAATTCCGGATTTTTTGGCTTCTTTGGGGTAAAAAAAAACCCCAAAACCCCGAATTGGCGAACGAGGGTTCGTTACCGGTTTGTCGTCCTTCGACAGGTCGGGGTAGAGGAACGGCGGCTGCGGGTAGACGTAGTCGTGGTGGACGTCCCGCGCCGAGGGGACGATGACGAGCTGAGAGCCGGCGCTGGCGGAAAACAGGATTTAAAAAAAAAAAGAGGGAAAAACCAGGCGATTAGGGGACAGGGATGAGGCGAGAGGCGGCGCGACGAGAAAAAGAGGGAAAAACCGGGGGATTAAGGAGCGACGATGAGCGGAAAACTGTCGGAATAAAAAAAAAACCCAGGGAAAACCCGGGTGATGAATCAACGGGAACATTTTGGCACCTAAACCCGGCGCTTTACGTGGAAAATGCAACCGGACGCCCTCAAAAATAGCCCGTTTTGGGGCACTGGGACAGCGAGAGGAGCCAAAATTTGCCGAAATTCCCCCAAAAGCCGCTCGGCTGTTGCGGGAGAGGGGTTTCGGGACGACACCGCAGAGGGAGGAGAAGAAAAAAATGCCGCCAACCGCTCCCGGCGCCTTTCTCCTCGGATTTTTTTTTTTTGGGTGGAAAAAGCCAGGATTCGGCTATAAATCACGCCTGGCAGCGGGCAAACGCGACTCAAATCCATTTCGGAGCCCGTTACGAGTTTTTCAACCAAAATCTAACGATTTTTTTCCCCCCCAGCTGCCTCCGCAGCCTGTTTGCCCGGCAGGAATCCGTGGAAACGCCCCATCCGGCTCCCGTTTGGTGTCAAAAGAGGAGATTTTGGGCAAAAAGAAAAAAAAACTGCTTGTGGAAACCGGAATATCGTCACGCGGTTGCCGTCCCCACCTTCTCGTCCCTTCGATTATCGTTTTCAGGCAGAGCTTGAAGACCTCGGTGAAGGACCCCAGGAGCTGGCAGTTCTACGGATTGAGGGAAAACAACGGGATTTGCACGATTCCCTCTTTTTCGGGGGGTCTGCACGACTCCCCCCCCCCACCTTCCCCGGCTTCTTCGCGCTCCCTGAGTCCGGCACCGCGGATCCGTCGACCCCGAACCCGCGCGGATGGAGGAGTTTTTTTGGGGGGGAAAGAGAAGAAAAATCGCCCCCGTCCGACGCGGGCTCCGAGCTGGGGGGTGCCCCGCTGAGCCCCCCACCCCCGGGGATGAAGCCGAAGGGGGGGACCCCGGGGCGCCCCAAATTCTCCCTCACCTCCACTTGCTCGTGCTTGGCATCCAGAAACGGCCCAAACTGCCAAGAAACGGTGAAAAATCAGAGAAAAATCACAAGTGGGGATCCCCCCCCCCATGGAGCCAACGCCGGGAGCCACGTGAAAACCGCTAAACCGCCCAGAAAAAGGTTTTTTTAATTATTCTTCTTAATTAAGCTCAAATTTTATCCTGGACCCCCAAAGCGGTCGGGGCAAACCGGTAAAAAGCAGCGCGTCCTTTCCGAGCGTGCAGCCAGGCTCAAAGAGCGCCATTTCCTCTTAAAACGGGGCTTTTTTGTCACGTTGGGGGGGAAAAAAATGGGCGTTTTGTCAATTTAGAGTGAAAAAAATGGGCGTTTTGTCACTTTCGGGCGAAAACCGGGTGTTTTGGGGTTACGCCTGAGCCGCCTCCCTCCTCGGCGCCGTTTTTTTAAGCCCGTTCTCAAGGTTTGGAAACCGAAAACGCGTTTTTACGCCGCGGCTTCTCGTCTTAGGACACATAATCGCTTTAATTAACATAAATAATGGGTTTGTCTAATCAAACCGGGCGAGCCCGTCCCCGCCGCGGCCCCTCACCAGGACGCAGACGTCAGGGCGGTCGCGGGCGATCACCTCGATGAGGGCGGCGAGCGGGTCGTAGGCGATGCTGTCGGAGGTGGTGTAGGGCCCGCAGGCCACCAGCACCATCCTCTGCTCTGCGGGGCCGCGGGGAGAGGTTTTGGGGTGAAAAAGCGGGAATCCGGGTCCTTTCCGTGGTCCAGCGGGGAGGTTTGACGCATCCCGGCTTTAAACCGCAGCGGCCGGGAAAGCGTCGGGGCTCACCTGGCGCCGGCTCCGTCGGCGTGTGGAAGGGAAGGGGCACGCCCTGCGGATAAACCATAAATTACCTCAAAACCCTCGTTTTTTATCCCAAAAACCAGCTTCGAACCCGTCCGGCGGGACGCCGTCACCGCCACGCCGTCACCTCGTAGAGCTTCGAGACCACCATCTTCCTCCCGGTGCTGTTGGTCCCCTCCAGCGCCACGATCTAAAGGTGGGTGACAAAACGGCGTCGAAAGGCTCAAAAAAACCCCCAAAACACCACCTCAAAAAATATCTATTTTGGGGGGAGGGAAATTGGGGCGTTTCTACCCAAAATCCCCGCGGCCGCACCTGCCCGGGAAAGAGGGAATATTCCGTCAG
>NW_010550309.1:0-4728 GCF_000687285.1 Phaethon lepturus | reverse complement strand
TTCCTTCATAGACTTGGGAACAATCCATAACGTGTCTTTTAGATTTTGCTAATTTAATATGTATCATAAATTATAATTTATTTACCATTTATAATCTATTTTAATATTTTCTAATACAATATTTTATAATAAGATGTAAATCTAAAAATAAACTTCATCGTACCTAAATTAAGATCTCGCAAGAGAGCCAAGCTACTACATCCTCGAAGAGAATTTGCTGTCCCTTGTCCTCCCTGGAAACCAGAGCCACACTGACACCTTCTCTTTGTAAACAGCAACAGCAAAACACTGAGTTAAGGATCAGAGTTTTTCACCGGCCTTTGCTCCAAAATTCATTATTTTCTGAACGCCAGATAAGCAGGAGCTCTGGCTGCTGTCCCAACACTGACTTCACCCAACAAATTAATTGCTTGTACCATGTCCATTACAGTTGTTCAAAATGACCTCCAACTGTGCGCGGCAGCATCATGCTACATTACCAAAATTTGAAATACTGTTTTATTTCTCCTTTCTGCTGGTCCATTGCTCTTTGTTTTGCTTCCACGGGTCTGTTGTAACACGATTTTGCGTTCACCCTGCCAGTTGCCCGTATAAAACCAATGTTTAATTATACAGCATCTTTGAAAGTAGATGCGGGTAAGATCCTCCTGTGATGGAAATTGCGTAGCTTCCCTGAAGGATGCCAGCTATGATGCTGATTTCCTTCTGGCAAAGTCTTTGCTTTTCCAGTACAATTTGGCTGAATCCATGCTCTTCTTTGACAGACGAGTTAAGAAATGGTTTTGAATATGCTTTTTGATGTGTTTAACCACTGTTTACTTCTAAACAAATCCTCTTGCTGCAAAGCTCAGGCTAGGGTTTTTGGGCATTTTGTTTTGGGGTTTGTTGGTTTTGTTTTTTTTTTTTGGCAAAGTTTTGCTTTGTTTTGTGGGGTTTTTTTGTGAAGCAAACCCTCACTGCGGGAGAAGGAGCGTGTCCCCCATGCTGCAAGGCGTGCAGGCGGGGGGAGCGTGCCGTGGGCGGTGGGGGCATGGCTGGGGCTCCGGCTCCTGGGTGCCTGGTCCTACCTGGGGTGGTAACAGTGCTCACGCGTCGAAACGCGATGCCCACCTCCCCTGCACGTCGTCAGAAGAACGGAATAGCTTCGTTCTTGTCACAGGAGGTCTCTCCGGCCCGTGCTGGTGCGAGCGCCGCGCGCCCGCGGCCGAGCCGGGGCTGCTGAAGAGCTGGGCACTCAGAGATGACTTGCGCTGGGAACCTGATCTGGTACAAGAACGACTAACTGTGAAGTGAAATACAGAACGTCCCACTGCAATGACTTCCCCACCGTTCCCATACGCTTCTGTCGATATTCCCGTTAAACGCATCAAGTGCTGCCTGAGAGTCGTTTCAGATTAGGGCCACAACTTTAACATGATTTCGTATGTCGTAACTCGACATTCTCACTGATGGCTTTAAGAGTGGGTGAGTTCAGTTTTGAGTGGACGTAACCTAATTTTTGCTTAGGAACTGCTTGTGGAATCCACTTAGTGTAGCTGCTGCGGTGGGCTGCAAGTGAGGAGAGGATTTTTGTAGATTCAGTGGGATATGGGCCGGTGTGATACGATCGTGGTGGTATTTGGTCCGCGTTGTCTCACCTCCAGGTATTCAGTAATCCAAACCGAAATGAAGTGCTTCTTCAAAGTGAAACGTGGCAGTGATGGCTGCACAGGCCATATATTTGTTATTGTATTTAGTTTCTTGTCTGAGAGGGCCAGACTGAACCTAGGCAGCTGACTGCACACGGGATGGGGATCGGGTACGATGAACGGGAGATTACTGGCTATTCTAAGAGTTCAACTTAAAAAGCAGGACATTGAAAGCTGATAAACAGAGGGTTTTCTTCAGGCAGTGTCCAGTTAAACGCTGGTACTCATTACCACGGGAGGCCACGGAAGCCGAGTGCTCAGCGAGAGTGTAAGAGGGACTGGGCACTTTTATGGATATCAAGAATATCCAGGGTAATGATTAACTGTATCAATTTTTGTAATGTAATTATTCTAATTTTTCATGCTTCAGGGCTTAAACCAATTTCTGTATATGAGAGACCAGGATGAGACTTATGGTAGGAACAGATTAAAGACATCTGCATACTGCAGAGCTCCTGCCTTTTCTTCTGACACATCTGCTGCAATTCCAAGACGAGCTGCTGGGCGAGGATGGACCCTGGGTCCGCCTTGATCAGCTGTGTCACTTTCTGGGCTCCCTTAGGCAATCTGGTGTGGATACGCAGACTAATTTTCTAGGTAAACCAGGATGTGAGGAAAAGGAGGATGAAGTACGCAGCAGATGGGTTTTCTGTAATTTTGAGAGGATAAACATGTTGAATGTAACTGCAGATTTGCCCAAAGGAAAAAAAAAAACAAAACAACAAACAACCAAAACAGGAAGCTTTCAAAATCATGAGGCAGCTTCCTGCAAAACAATGAGATTTCTTAGAAAAGATGCTTTATATTTACATCCTTTCTGAACCTTGAGCACTTACGGCAGACTCAAGTCATGCTTGCAAAGTCTTCTCTACAACCACTAGAGTCAGATTTTTTAATAATAATAAAAACAGCTCAGATTGAGCTCAAAGAGGAGCTGTAAGTGGGCAAGAGGTAAATAAACACTGAAGAGCCTAGACTTTAACGACACACGGGACACACTTTAATTACATGTAGGCGGGGGACGGAGCTGATGTGACCAAGGAATAGCCGAGAAGGAAACCCCTTACGCTGCCGAACGGCGTCACGGTGTGTGTAGGCATTGAGGGGTGGCGAACGGGCACTGCTTAAGCTGCAGCGCTACTGGCGGAGCTTGAAATAAACACTGAAGAGCCTAGACTTTAACGACACACGGGACACACTTTAATTACATGTAGGCGGGGGACGGAGCTGATGTGACCAAGGAATAGCCGAGAAGGAAACCCCTTACGCTGCCGAACGGCGTCACGGTGTGTGTAGGCATTGAGGGGTGGCGAACGGGCACTGCTTAAGCTGCAGCGCTACTGGCGGAGCTTGGAGGAGGAGGGGGTCTCTGACCCTGGGGCTGCGGGGACGCAGCAGCCAAGTCACCAGCACCAGTGAACCCCCTCAGCGTGTGTGTGCCCCGTCCCGCACGGGAACTTTCTGGCCTTGGGACGATGACGGTGGACAAGCGCGCGTTTGTCAGGGAAGCGTGGCTGCGCTTTCAGCCAGCGATGAACAAGAATGATAAACAACAAGGCCTGGGCGATGGCACAAGCTGGATCACGATACCCAAATTACAATGAAATAATCTCTTATGATGTTTTCAGTCCACAGAAAACCCAAATTTTGGTCCCAGGCCCAAAAATTATAATTTCTAATGGAGAACTCCAGCTGCTTTTATTGTTGTTTATGCTCGTTATATCCTGGCCCTACTGCAAAATCCTCCGACCTGCTACGTCTGTCCAGTCCTGCTGCCGCTCTCCAAACGTCCCCTTTCGCTAAGGGACATTCATGTGCCTTCTCTGGTTGTGGTGGTACTTGAAAAGCATCAGTTTGGGAACCTTGGCTGTAGTAACTTCTGCCAAACACAAGTGGACGCAGAGAACCAACATACAAGGGGAAGAAAAAAAAGGTTGAAAAATATGGTAAGGACACAATTTAAAAAAATATAGAGATTTTAAGGTGTTAAAATGCTTTAATAAGTACTGGAAGATGTGTCACTAACCCCTCGCCAGCTCCATCTCAGTCAAGGCCTGACCAGCAAAGCCATTCGCTTGCGTCTGCCAGACGAGTCGCGCTGCATCGTTTCAGTGTTGTGAGATAGAATTTGGCCAGGCTGAAACAGATAAAAACCACCCGTTTTTACTGATATTTTTTACTGTCACAACAGTAACAGTTGTGTTACTCCGACCTCCCTGAAATCTAATCTGTTGGAAATCAAGCAATCGCTGCAGCTGTCTCATCATAACGCTTCAGAGCTGTAGCTGGACTAGGGAAGCTGAACCACTACGCGTGGAGCGCTGCTGGTCCAGCGCGTCCTAGGGGCCAAACATGCGTCAGGGGCCAAACGATGAGCAGCAGTTGTACTAATGAAGGAGGAATTAAAGATTGTCTCCAGAAAACATGCTTGATCTGGCGGGAACCAGGTGTCAGGGCTGTGTTCTGCATTACTCTGGAACCAGGAATGTGACAGGGCAGGGGTGTGCTGGTCAGGAGGGAATGGCAAAAGGTGTCGTCTCTTTGGCTATTACAGTTTGGGGATGAAGGGAGCAAATCCAGGATGTTCCAGCATCCTCGAGATCTGGGTGTGTCGAAGAAAAATGGGTCTGGAGATCTTAAAATAGAACAAGATCAGCCGCATTACTTCGGTTTTGGGAGTACGGGGTTACATCCAAACTCCTCCTCCTCCCTGGCTCCACTGGTATCCACCTTTGGTGGGGAGGAGGATCTCTCTTCGATGTCAAAATCCGGATTACCGGTTCTGGTGCAGCAGGCTCGCTGGACCGCTCCCGCGCCTCGGCGGCGGGCTCCGGGGCACCGGCTCCGCTCCGCTCCGCTTCCCTCCGGGGGGGGGAGGAGGAGGAGAAGGAGAAGGAGGAGGAGGAGGAGGAGGAAGGAGGAGGATGCTCCAGTGGGGCTGAGCAGGCGTCCCCCCACGGAGGCGCCTTTCGCGGGTGCTCCCGGCGGCGACACGCGGGTCCGGCCCCGGGAAGCGGGGCTACCCCAGCTCTCGCCTTCC
>NW_010550308.1:23195-26245 GCF_000687285.1 Phaethon lepturus | reverse complement strand
GGTGCTCCTGGGAAGGTTTGGGAGCACAGCCATGATGACCATGTATCTTACGTGATATGTGGGTGTGAGCACTTTGGTTGCACACAGAGTGCACTTGCTTCTACCCTGTAGCGTAATGAAAAGGAGCAAAGTGTCCACACACCCAATCAGCTCTAGGGAGGCCTCCTGGGAGCCTTGATCACAGTTTGCAGATCTGCACCCTCCTTTCTCCTGCAGGGGAAAGTAATGCAAAAGCTGAATCACTGTAATGATACAACTGTGCACACATGCCCAGCTTTGCAGCAAAGAGAATTAAGGTTTTCGCTCAGCTCCAGTGATGACCTAGCCCCCACACCACAGCTTGGGGAGGTCTCTGTGGCAAGGGGGACACAAAATTGCTGCTGAGCCTGCAGTTCACCTCTGATGTACTTGGTGACTTGCAGGAAGAGTGCAGTGCAGTGCCAATCTCTCTTCCACCAGCAGCCAGAGACCTGAGACCATGTCTTTCCATGGGGAAGTCTCTGTTCCAGAGTTGAAACGACCACATGCTCCTTGCTAACTCTGTCTTAGGTTATTTGTCTCTATCAGAGGCTCAGCAACCACAAAAAGGGGTGAAAGTGAGGGTGGTGGAGGCCCTCTTTCCATTCAGTGGAGCAGGTCTTTTCTCCAACCCAACAAACACCACCAGAGTCAGTATAAGCTGAACATGATGCATGCTCCTTGGCACCAACAGGGCACTTCCTCTCCTTTCCATGATCTCCCAGGGCCTTGGCACTAGCTAGAATTTTGCTAACCTCCTTTCTTCCTTCCAGTTCATAGTGGCTCTTCTTGCTCTGCACAGGCTCTCACAGATATATCTGTCTCTTTACCTACTTGTGCATGCCCAGAACTAGGGACCAATACACCTTTGGGGTGATCACTGCCCACTTTCACCAGGCTGACATTTCTCAGCTTTACGAAAAGCAGAGATGGGTAGACTAAAAATGTTGATGGAGATGGGCTTGCATTACCTGGCCAGCTCTGGGCTCTCTGTCATACCTCAAGGCCTTTCTTGTGCCCCTGGACCTCACTTGGTCCTTCCTTCTACCACGTGGCATTTTCACACTGCTTTCTGATGACCTCATTTCTCCTGTAGCTCCTTCTGCCTCATGTCTTGTGTTGCAGGGTCTGTCTGTATACAGAGCTGAGGGTGACCTAGTGTTACACTCCTTCACACTTTTGGAATTGTCTCTACATTTTCCCTGATGTTTCACCCCATTCCCCCTGCTCTTCCCCATTTTTGTGCTTCCCCTTTGCTCTTCCCCATAACCCCTTAAAGAGCCATTCTTTAAGCTGTGCTTCATGCTGTATCCTTCCCCTGCCTCAGGTTTTCTTCAGGATATACAGCCCTGTGGACAAAGCTTTGGGGGAGGGTGTGGTGGTTTGAGGCACATTTGAGGGCAATGACTACACTTGCATTAATCCCACCCCAAATTCTGCATGACACAGGGGACCTGCTGAGCTTAAATCCAAGCCAAAGCTATGTCTCACAGGGACCATGGCCCAGTGGATGCTTCTGCTGCCATCCTTGCGTAATTCAAGTCCTCACCTAGCGCAAGGTCACCTTACAATGGTTTCTGCTGTGCTGGAGAGGGAAAAGTCCCACGGGGGTGCTGGCAGGGCTGCCACTGGAGGCAGAGATGCATGTTGTGCTGGCCCCACAGCTCATTGCATGGCCATGATGCCACCCAGGTGGCTCTGCAGCCCACAGGTCCTTGGGCTCTGCTCCAGTAAAGCCCCTGAGCCTGGGTCTGGGAGAAACCTGAGGACTCTTCTTTCTGTGGTGAGCCTAGAGGAGCTTTGCCAAATGACTATTCTGCTGTGAGCAAAAGCTGTCATCTCTTCACCTGGGTTCCAGAAGAATATCACAACGTTTTAAAAAAACTCTCCTGCTTTTTCGTCATGCTGAGATTTCCACAGGCCACTAGCCTCCCACTCTCTCTGTTGTCTTCCCAATGAGTTAATGTTACCTCTCCAAAACTGATTACCTTAGGGCCATGAATTGCTTCCTTGCTCTTGAGATCTTTCATTTCTGCAACAGCACAGCGCCCGGAGGAAAACACAAAATGCCAAGTGCAGCCTCACTGGAGAGTGCTGACTCTGTGTTACCCGGTCTGTAGCATGGAAACATTCCTGGATATGTGGCAACACACTAGCAGCCTGTATGTTTTCCCAGTGCCTCACTCTTAGCAAATAGTCCATAGGGATGGTTGTCATCCACTCCCACCCTCACAAAGCTTATATTCATCTGCAGTGTAATTATCAGTAACAATTTTTTAGAGCAACTGATAGCTCAAAGAGGTGTCAAAACACAGGGCTACTCTGAAACATGAATGCCATGCCATCACCTCACAAAACATGCAACCTCTTCCCTTCCCCCTTCCCACCAAGCCCCCAAACTCCAAACCACAAACCAGACCAGGCTACGGCTCAGCAGCGCTTCTGTGGCTCCCGGTGTGCACCTGAGCCAGAGCTACAGGCTTTAGAGTTCAACTGATTTTTCTACAGAGTTGGTGGTGTGGCTCCTGTTTGCCCTGCAGAGCTAACGCGGGTCACGGGGGGGAACCAGACCCATTAACAACGTTGCTTCTTAAGATCCAGCAACGATGTGACTGAGGCCCCAGTAACGCCTGCTGGACGATCATCCAGCATAACTGATGGTGATGAGGCAGAGGGCCAGATCTGAGCTTGGCTGTCCAAATCATTTCTGCTCCAGAGTGGGCAGGTGAGATGATTGTGAAGAACTGGCAGAGCTAAAGTGACACACAACCTTATTGACTTTAATAACAGCCCTGTCTCTGGCATTGTGTCTGCTAGCTCAGCCCTTTCCACCTGTCCTCACCGGCTTTGTGGGAGGGCAACCTGAGTGGAACTGGCAGCGGGAATGCCTTCAGACAAGACAGATTTCCCCGTACCTGTAAACAGAGATTAGATCCACAGATTGCTGAGAAGCAGAGGGAATGAGATGCCGGAATTCTGGTTTGATACCCACTTGGCAGAGAAGGTGTGTTTTACAACACTCCTGTACCTGC
>NW_010550308.1:6887-23164 GCF_000687285.1 Phaethon lepturus | reverse complement strand
CCCTGGGGCCTCCCTCTCCCCGTCTTCCCCCTCATTTTGCAGGGCGCACAGACCAGAATGTAGCCTTCTTCGCGTGATCTCACCATAACTGTGCATAATACTGCCCTTTAACTGTAAGACAAGAGTTTTCTGCATTGACAGCCTGGTGTTTCTGTCTAGCCAAGGTGTGGCCGGTGCTGCAAAATAACAGCCTTTTACTAAGCATGTGGTGCCTCAGTTTCCCTGTCCATGAACATGAGATTATATGGACCTTTGTCAAATGCTTGCAGGCCTGCAAAATGGTATTGCTGTTGCTTGAATTCGGTATACTTCAGCTGGCAGTCATGCATCTCTTTTGCATGTCCTTTTTCTTTTTTTTCATGCTGTGCTTTCTACACCTCTCCCTTTGATTACTTACCTTTGGGATTCTTTCCCCCCAGGTGTATGTGTGGCCCCCATCTTTCCTTCTTCCTCCCTGCCTAAGCAAGATACGTTCCTTTTGCATTAATTCTTTTGTTCTCTGTGGTATTTGCAACACCCTCCCAGCCTTGTATCACCTGTGAATTCCATTCCCCCTGGTTGTGTTTCCCCTGTCTTTGCAGCACCTAGAATGATGAAGCCTTTTGTGCTGCTGTTGCTGCAATTGAACCTGATACTTGAAAGGAGGAGAAAAGGCTGGAATAAACTGCTCTGATGATTCATCCCCGGGGCTGAGAGATTTGCTCCTTTGATATCAGTCCCTTGATCAGAGCTCTGCTATGTTATCTCTGTTTGTCTGGGGAGACTTAATTCCTGGCACATTTGGGCTGGTGGAATCCCAGATACCAGGGCTGGTGACTGGAAAGGGAGCACACTGCATTCTTCTCTCACCCTTAGACATGTCGAAGAGTCTGTAAGATTTGATGGTCCAATGCCTATAAGACCCTTAAGACAGCCTTTCTCTGCATTTAATGCAACTGAGAAACCTCTAACTTTCTTCCACCTGCCAAAATCCATCACCTGCTCTCTCTGTATCTTATACCCCTGCAGAGGTGTCCCAACACAGTTTCCTCTTCCTCCTGCCTTGTTCTGTGGGCAGATTTCCCTGCCGGCTCATCCTCTACTTGTGTGCCACATGCTCACAAGATACTGAGGACCCTTTCACCATTCCTTTATGAGACTGCACTGATCCACTGGTCATGAAGCGGAATGAGTGAAAACCATGAAAGGAACATGGAAAACCTAGCTTGAACCTAGCACACCTCAAATGTCTTGTCAAAAGCCTAATATCAAAGGGCTGGATGAGTGGAATGGATTTCTAGGTATTGACAACCGTGCTGGAAAAGGGGCCATGGAGACCCATGGTTTTGCAAACCAGGCTTAAGTGGGTATTCTTTGGAAGATTTGCCTAGGAACAAGTTGCGGGGGGTGTCACATAGGGACCACATCTCTGTAGGACCAAGTGGAGTTTTCCAATGATGGGAGAGTGTTTTCTCTATGTATATATTTTGGTTAAAACGCTTTGCATTACACAAAATGGTTAACCATGATTTGAGATTCAGACTTCAGGCAGCTTGGTGCCCTGGCAATAACCACCATTAAAAATCTTCATAGCTTTTGTTAAAGAGAAGGGGAAACTTTGATATTCGCTTGGCAGAGAGTGAAAGTTAAACTACTAAAAAAAGGTAAGCATTAGAAAATCCCTCATCCCTTTTCTTTTTAGGGAGAAAATATACCATAGATAACGTTAACAACAGTTAAGATCCATTATTCTAGGGGAGTTAGTCATGATGGACCTGGAGCATAGCCTTGCTGTTACCTGTATACAAACTTCTTTCTTCAAAGACAAAACACTAATTGAATAGGGAAGAGAAGACCAGCAAGGAGGAAAGTGCACCTTCCATTTCTGATGCTGGACTTCCACACCACTTTCTGCTGGGGGCATGCACATGGTATGGACAGGCACTTTGGGAAGTGGGAAACGCACAGCAGCAGAGAAGCAGCAGAGAAGTTGCTGCACCCTGCACACTGCCCATAAGCTTGTAACCATATAGCCAGAGAAATTGCTTTGGCCAGTAACAACTGACGGCTTTTAAACATGGAGTCAGAGACAGAAGGTGGACTGAAAAAGCTTTGTGAAGGATGGGTGAGAGCAGAGGAATCATCCACTACATTTCAAGACATGTTGGAATGAGGCTAAAAGTGGTAGACATGGTGACACCTTCCAGGGCCTTCTCTTCTTCCCACTCATCACATTTTTGTAGCAGACCAGGGAAGAAAAATCCTAAAGGTGAGACCCAGGAGACTGTGGGAGTGCTGGCAATACTGGCAGAGTTCTTTTCTTCCAATTTCACCTTCCTCTTGGCATAGGGTCAAATTACACTTCTCTTGGAGGGCCTCACAGTGTGAAGGACTTCAGGAAGGATATAGGAACAGAAAAATCCATGTCATGATAATGATCAACAGCTTGCCCTAAACCGATTTGTTGGAAACTAAGCCCATTCATTTCTTGGCACTTACATTTTTTTCTACTGGGCAGATTAAAAAAAAAAAAAAAAAAAAGAGGGAGATGATAGAAAGAAAGAGGATTTATATATATGAGATATATATATGTGTGTGTATATGGCACAGGTCTTCACTTTTACCTTCTGTTGATTTTACAGAAAAATTTTGAACAGCAAAATAAGTTGGTCTTTTGTTGGTTTGAATAAATATAGAGAAGCAGCCTCTGCAGAGTGTTCTCTTCCTTCATGAACCAAAAGCACTTAACATGGAAAGCTGACTCCTAAATTACATTTACAGAAGGAAAAATGGAAGTTGCCTAGGAAATACTGATGAATATTATTTCAGGTTTACAGACTTCCTAGCCCCTCCCCTGGTCTTTTTTACGTAGGTGTTGCCATAGCTCCCCTTACATCTTCCAGCCCTGAGAGGTCTTAACTTACTTTTTTGTGGCTCTGGATGGCTGCTCTGTACAATGAAGTACCAGCTCTGACCCTATTTAGCTCTAAGCCCAGAATAGCCTAAGAAAAGAAAGGGAATCCTTTTTTTTTTTCTTTTTGACCACCCAGCTGAAACTTGGTTATATTACCTCACTGGGAATATATTTTACCTCTTTCAAAATTTTTCAGACCAGCATGACACACCTAAGAAAAAATTTTAAATTTCCTTTCCACTGCCTACCCTCAGTACAGCAAAACAGTATGTGTTGGGGGGAAGAAACCTCCGTTTCTGGTACAGACTCATTAACAGTATTTGCAAGGAGGACAAGACCACTGTGAGAATAGGCAAACACGTGGATCTGACTAGATTACAGCACAGTCTCACACCAAGCAAAGAAAAAATGTAGAAAATGATCAATTAATTACATAAAAAAGTCTTTGGAGAAAAATACAGTGCTTTAAGAGGAGTAAATTCAAGTTCAAGTTACAATTAAAGAGTTAACACGCTGAACTAAGTTGTTAAAAGGAAGATGGAGTGGGAATGTTGCAATGTGGGAATGTTTTAGCTACTTTGCTTCCTATCATTCAAACTGTGTTACTTTCCCACTTTCTTGCTTTTAAAAATGTCCTTAGATTAAGCCGCTACTATCAGTGTCAACCACAATACCCCTGCAAATCTTCAAACAAAGCAGGGCATTTGTTTAAAGCTTCAAAGAAAGGAGGAATACTATACAAGACTGTCAAAGATTTTTTCTTAAAACTGCATTAACTACCTTTGAGTACTTAACCAAAACCACATTCAGCAAGTTCAAGGACTGAAAAGCATATTTTTTTTTAAAAGGCAACTTGAACAGAAAAAAACGCTTGTTTGCCAATATTACTAGTCGCAGAAAGTGACTGTATGGCCCAGAAATCCTCCGGAGGGTCGCCAGCTGCTTGCTTGCTGCTAGCAGCAAGGGAGCCTGCAGCGCAGGTCCCTCTGGGGCAAGGTACCCCCCACGTGCCCCCTGAGTGGGGTCTGGTGAGGCCAAGCCTCCAAGGAACTTGGTGTTTTCCTGGTATCATGGTAGCAGTAAGGACTTCTAAACTGTTGCAGGACAAACTGCCACGGCTCTGCCAGCCAAACAGGAATGGCGAGGTAGGGATACTCCTGGTGGTGGCATCAGCTGTATCTTATCATCACTGAGGAGGCTACACCAAGAAGAGGTGAGCCACAAGGGCTCAAGCTGTGACTGAACATCTAAGTCTATTCAGGATGCCATCAACTTTAGCTTTCAGTTCTTGCTCTGTCACACTCACACTGTACAGGTCAAGCCTTGTTTGTGTGTTAGCTGTCATGGGACACTTTTTGCAGTCGGGTTCATCCACTGTCTTTATCCAGATCTGAGCTTTTCCAGCTGACCCTGTCTGATTCCTCTTTTAGGAGAAAAGAGCAGCGACTGACAAATTAAAAAGTCTGAAAGATAATTTATTGCCTAAAACCCCGGGGAAAAGCAGAAGGAAAAATCCCCCAAAAGCCCAAACAAATCAAAAGCTGTTGCCTGAGGTCACGTGTAGTGAAGACGACATTGGGGCAGTGACCAAACATGGCTAAGCAGGGACTGTTATAAGAAAATCAGGTTGTCACAATGATATGGACTGTGCCAGTGAAAGGACCTAGTTACAGAAACCATTTCCATGAGCATGTTCTCCATCTTCTGCTCTGCTTGAGCACCTTCTGAATTCTGTCCATAACCTCAGCCCACTTTTCAAGGTTGTTTTTTCAGCCTCTCCTTGCCTTCCATGTCACTGGAGTTGCCCTGTCGGTAGCACCTGCATATTTGGGACAACAGATTCACTACTTTGTGGCTATCTTGGGCAAGTCAGCATGAGCTACAGCCACATCGTGGAGGACGTGGGGACAGAGAATGGGGACTTTGCCTCTTTCCTCACAGTCTCTCTAACTACTAGTCTTCCTGCCTCACTGCCTTTATGGAGGAAACCTGGTCATTTACAGGTTTCACTGCTGTGACTGCTGCAGAGTTCAGTGCCATCTCAGAGAAAGCAAAGGACTTACTTACTTAGCTGTTGACGAAAGATCATGTTACTAACAAGCCTGCGAAGAATTCACCCTCTTTTTATTGGAGTGTGCTTTCAGCTTCATGGTACAGATGAGCAGATAAAGGTTGTATAAGATATTAGAAAGCCCTCTGAGCGAAGAGCAAGAGCATTTTGTGGAGATCATTGTGAGATAATCGTGAGCATTTGGGCCCCGTCTGGCATAACACAGTCCCAAACCCAACCAGAGTCTGACTCAGTTTGATGCCAAGCCACCTCTGTCAGCTGCCTGCAGTGTTGGTTTTAGGGAGCTGCTCTCTGTGCCACCGGCTGTGTCTTGTGCTGTGTGGGGGAGAGAAGCTGCTCCCTGAGATGTGGTCCTGTTCTGAAATCACGGGGGGTGCAGCCCCGAGGATCCATCCTTCAGCTCCTCTGCCTCTCCGTCCCCCACCGCCCCCGGGGAGGTGACTCCCTCTGCTGCCCCACTCACTGGTCCAGTTGGGCGGGTGGCTCTGCTCCCAGGGGCAGCACCCCCCTCCTCCCCCTGCTTCTGCCCAGCGGGACTTTGTAGTGCAGGTGACTATGCTCATTTATGATGGCCTCTGGGCACTTTGCAAGAAAGATCCCAGACACCTTCAGAAGTAGCTCAAATCAAGGAGATGAAGTGTGAAGTGCTCAGCCAGAGGGGCTCCCAACAAGTACCCAGATACCTACAGCCACCCACACCAGCACCTCAGATCTTTGCCATATTTTCTGCCACATCTTCAGATTAAACAGTCTTAGAAGACATGTTGATATCGCCCAGGTCTGCTACCTTGTTTTCATTTTCTAATTGCGCCTAAGGCCATGAAAACTTGAACACCAGCGTGTGGTAACAGGCCAGACATGAATAGGAATGAGCACATGTCATTCTCCTTGACTGGCTGGCACTGGAGCTGCCTAGTGGGGTCCCAAGTCTGTACAGCTCATGTCATTGGTGTCTATCCCTTTGCTTAATTAGCTAGGGCCTGAGGGCAGATACGAGGGACGGTGATCTGAGCTCTTGTGGCACTGCAGCTCTGAAATGTGGAATGATTCAGAAGTGAGGCACAGGCCAAAACCACCATGTAGAGGCTGTTGCCGAGTAATTGCCATATTCAGGATGCTCTTGGGATTTTATCAGGACAGATGTGCTAAAAAGCCCTTTTTTGCTTTAAGTTTTTCAAGTGAATTTTGTATTTAAATCTGCATTTCTTGTGCGAAGACATGTCAGTCCTTGCAGTTTGTAGGCACAGAAAAGTGTTTCATGCAAGCAGAAAACATAATACTGAGGGTCAAGTTAAAGAAGCCTTTAGTTGCCTCCAGTCTGCACCTCATGGGAGAGCAGATGGTCCCAAGGCATCAGAATCATGCTGTGATGTGGCACATCAGTTGAATGGTCTGCCCACGACTGCTCAAGAGCAGCTGCATTGATTTTCAGGTTCGCTCACAGGCCAGTCCTGCAGTTCCTTTTGGCTTCCCGTGCAGGGATCTCAGCACACTCTCAAGTTGCCCCTGCTCTACAGGCAGGAAAGCTGGGACTAGTAACCTGCCATGGGACACAGAGCAGCAGCAGCAGCAGTTCTGGCAGAAGTGGTGCTCTACATCCTTTAAAACTGATCTAAATCCCCTTTCCTGTGGTCATGCTCACCCCCACATGACTGTTTCTTCTCCCTGCTGATATTTGAACACTTTCACAGAAAGCAGGTTCCCCTCTCTGGTCTGTTGGGCAAATACTGTATGCTAGCACAAGCTTGGGAAGAAGGCAGCAGTAAGCACCTGTGGAGCAATGAGGCATTGGGGAGAGCAGGGACAGTCCAGATTAAATAGTTCCACGCTTCTGTGGATCTGCACCCTCAGCTCTGAGCTTCTGACATGAGACATGCACATGTCCTGGTGCCAAGGTAGAGCTGGTTCTAACAAGAAATATTTGAATTAACTCTGGGACTTCTGTCTGGAATTGAGAAATACAGACATTAGCTAGAGACTCGCAACGTCTCTCAAGATGAAGCTACTAAAATCTTCCTAAACACAGGCAGAGCAAAACTTCCTGAGGGGAAGGGACTGGAGCAAGCCCATAGAGCAGACCAACCTGCAGGCCATAGCTGAATTCTGTGGCTCACTCACTTACCTTTTGTTACTTAATGAACAGATCTGCAGGTGCCTGTCCCTGTTGGGTGGGCCATATGTCAGCACATATTAGCTAACCCTGCCTTAAAGGAAACTCTTTATCTTCCTTATTCCAGCCAGCCTGGGACAGCCTGGCAAAGGCCACAGCCAAGACTATGCAAATGAAATGTGCCTTTGAAAGGTCAAGGGGGAGCAAATCTTTTAGCTATGGACCTCACCTCCACTAAATCTTTTCTGACCTCCATAGTGAATATGTCTCTGCTGATCATCCCTCTGTAGACCAGCCAGCTGAGATTTCTGAGTCTGCTCTGCAAAAGTGAGATCTGATGTTGGATGTGACTTGATTCTATGATTTTCCAGTGTTTCTGAGTTTGCTCTGGCAAAGACATATAGAAGATGAGCCAGACATATTTTCAGCTGGCTCCCACAAATGCCTGTGTGAAGGAAATTCCTTCTCAATTAAAAAAAAAAAGTAGGTTCTAGCCCTCAGGTCTGATTCTTACTTGTTTTTCTCCCTTGCTCCATCTCTGACATCTGCACCAAGAGTGTAGGAAATGCTGCCTGATCGGCAGGATGTGTGTACCTGTGTGTGTGTGTGTGTCTTGTGGAGGTGTCAATGTGACACAAACCACAAAGCAAAGGTCTCAGAACCCTGCCTATAACCTGGAGCCAGGGCTTGGGTTTGCCCAGCATGGTACTGAGCAGCCCAGCACCAGATCTACCTCCTGTCCACTCCCATGGAGTGGGGATTGATTGAGATTTGCTCTCCCAATGCAGTGAACAGCTGTCTTCTACAAGACATCTGCATTCACAGGATTATTTTGTGACAGGACAATTTGAGCTGAGCCCGAAGAAGCAAGCAGGAGGAGGTTTCCTGGGGCTCTGGATCGGACCCCTGCTCAGGTGTGACTGAGGAAGCTGCAGAATGGGAAGAATTCAGAGGGGGCATATTTTAGCTCTGATGCCATGTGTGGCTTTCTCTCCCTCCTCCACCCCGCTCTGTCCCCACCCCACCAATCAGCCTCTTTAACATGACAAAGAGCCTCAAGGAGCGGACGATGGTGGATATTGCAGTCCCAGGCAGGGTATAGCCAGCTATAAAGGTAACTGCCTGCCTACACTTCGTGGCTACCTCAGCTTGCTGGTGAGACCTGCCCCCCAGGTGAAGGTGGCATCTCTTAGAAGGTGGGGGAACCACACCTTCTTCTGCCCCCCATGTGTGCACACCTGGGTCTGCCCCCCTACCAGGCTTACCCCAGCGGGACTGGCATGGGGTACCTGGAGTTTTACTGGAACTCGACGGGGGAGGCAGGACATGCCCCCGCTTCGGCTGGGCCACCAGGAGCCACCAGTGCCAGTCAGTCTCCGGAGGCCGGAGGGAAGAGGCAGACGGCAGGTAAGGCATTTCAGCTAAGTCCTAGAGCTGATCCCCAGAATACCTGTGGTCCCAGGTCAGCCACTCAACGACCTAGAGGAAATTTTTCTCTCTCTCTGCCTTGGTCTCCTCATGTGTGAGCTGGGCAAAGTGTGATGTGGGAGGCAAGGAGGATGGGTGACTTTGGGTAGTCACATCACCTTTCAATGCTGCTTCTCTTTGGTGACTGGGAACCGGTTTCCTCAACCTCAACAGAGCCTGCGGGAGTGCAGGCACTGTCTGGTCTATGCTGCAGGCTGAAGGGCAGTGTGACAACATGGTCTCATGGAAATTCATGGTTCTTGGGGCAGGAATGTCTGGACCTCCTTTTAGCCAAATGCTGGTCATTTGTGCTATGGGGAGAAACGAATCCTGAAGGTAATTATGCTTGTGGCACCCCTTATACCCTTACAAACTCCTCGTGCCCTTCATATGCTCACTAAACTTGAGCATACTCTGAATCACCGTGCCGGGAAATCTGCTTCCTTTAAATCCAGTGTTATTACTCTCTGCTTCTTTTAGTTTGCCATTTTCCTCTCTCTGTTTCTCTCTCCTTTCCATGCTATTGTTGCCTTACCTTTCCTTCTTTGCAAAAAAGCCCCAGGCCCCACCACAGTGACATTTTCTGTTCTTGCCATTCCTCTTCCACTCCAGTGAGTGGCAATAGAATAGCTGATGAAAGCAGGTCTTCGCCTAGCCCCATTGTATGGTGTCAGCAGCGTAAGACTCTTGTAAGGTTAATGGGTGGGAGGGAAGGGAGGAAGGTGAGCTTTTGAAGTGCCCATTCCAAGCTGTCAGATGCTACGGAGAGCTACAGGCTCTGGCAGAGTGACTAGTGGCTACCTGGCATGTGGCTGCTTGCCATGTAGTTTGGAGAAAGGCTTAGGGTCTCTGCATGCTGCCTGCTCCACAAGGGCAGCAGGCAGATTGTCTCATTCATGCCTCCAGTGAGCCTGGTATATAGACATAAAACCCTTCTTCAAACACTCTCCTCTGGTGCTTCTTTCTACCGAGAGAGCCCAGTGGTGGAAGCAAAGGCCTACAGAAGTCAAGAGCTTGTAGGAGTGGGTCTCTCTTAGGTTTTCATGCTTATGTCTGTTGCCCTGCAGTTTGTGTTTCTTGCTTCTTCTTTCCTTCACCCTCTTCTCATGAGAGAGGCCTTTGTCTTGAGCTCAAGCTGCAGGTGATAAATTACATGGGGGTTTGGGACGACAAACCAAGCAGGAACATGTGGGAGCTTTGTAAGCTGGTTTTGCTCTGGTTCCTGTCTAACAGAAGACTTTCCTGTTTTCCAAGCCCACACTCTCAGCGTGCTCACTTCCGACCTATAAGGTTTTTACTGCACAGACTGCAGGAGCCAAGCACCCTGTGGTCCCAGATGAAATGTTAGCCTCCTGTGCATCCAGGACACGGATGTTCAGCTTCCTCACAGGCTCTGCAGTCTAAACCCATGCACATAGCACCTTCAGGCCCTTGCACCTCTTCTGTTGACAGACCCTTTCTCCATGTAGGCAGCATCCCCTTTGTAATCCTCATGGCCCTGCTCCCCAGCACCAGAGACGTACCCCACTACACACCTACCTCTTCACACAGCCTGTGCTCCTGGTTTATCATCTCCTAGGGATAGGAACTAGCCAAGAGCAGGTCCATAAGAGCAGGTAACCCTAGAGGAGAGTGACAGGCACCACAAAGACAATTTGTGCCTCTGTCAGGAGGGTAATAAGGGAAAAGATACCGCAGACACGGCCACCTTTCTGGGGCCCAGCAACACTTAAAGGCTCTTGAGTGATTGCTAAGTAACCTCTCAGTTTAGGACAGAAGAAGGAAGCATTTGGTAGGGTGGACAAGGAGCCCATTTCTTTGGAGGGGGTACTGACGTACTTTGTGTTGGACATAGTTTGGGAGATTGAGGAGGGTGTCTCAGTGGGCTTCAGAGTCACAGCTCTCAAGGTGACTAAGAAAGAGATTGGGAGCTATTGGTTGGGCTCAGTAGTCAGAAGGTGTGTACTGAAAATGGCAGTGCCCCATTCACTGCACACTCCCTCTCCTGAAGTGTCAGTAGGAGGAGAGGGGATGGACCATGCAGAAGGGTTTGCAGAGGAGTAGCTGGAGGAAGGAGGGATAGACAGATTTATCATTGCAGTTATGGGGAAGGGGGGAGACTGGCATCACAGCCCTTCAGTCAAGGGCTGGCCTGAGAAGGTCTCAGCTTCTCACAGACCCCAGCAACGCAGGCACCCAACAGAAAGGTGCTGGCATAATCTGCCTTGCTAACGTTTTCCTAGGTAGGCAGCCTGGATAACTTTGCCTCTTGGCAGCTTTTGTCTGGACTAGTAGCCCAGATTGTTTAGGAAGTTTTTTCTTTAGATCTTTATCTCAATTTTGTCCTCAACCTCTATTGAGAAACCCCTTAAGACATGTACCAGGACACCTTTCTCTGCACTTTTGAATTTTGTCCCCCATGTCCCTGGTACAGGATTACTGGCTCTTCTCACCTGTCCCAAACATCCACCTTTCCTCTCCCTTCCCTCCCACTTCAATGCCAAATTTCTCTCCTTCATTCTACTCCCACCAGAAGCCCCCCTCAGCCAAATAGGGCCCTCCATCTATACGTGTGTTTCCAGCAGTGGGATGGTCTGTGGTGGGAGCCAGAGGCCAACAGGAGTGAGCCAATAACCAGGGCCTGACTGATGCTCTGCACCTGCCACCCCATCATTGTAAGCACCTACGGCTGTGCCCCAGCATACACCCTGGTCAGAGGTTGCTTTGCCACTGTCAAGTTCCTTGAGACTGGGCAGGCAGTTTTGAGCAGCCCAGCCACCAACCCAAAGCTATGTTTGCAGTCATGACAAGGCCTCTTTACACCACACTGAGACTGAAATATTACCGGGGTCTTTTGGAGGAGGACAGTAACACCATGAGCCAATGTGCACCATTCTCCCCTCCCTGTCCTGACTCTTCCATCTAGCGAAGGGAGCCATGGGCATCCCAGAGGGCTGAGCTGGGGCTGCTCCCTGTCAGTGGGCTTGTCTGTGGTCACAGATTCATGAAGGAAGGAGGGTAACATAGGCCTTTGCTTCGAGAAAGCCCCTGTCTGGTAGGCAAGGAGCTCTACAGCAGGCAAGGAGCATGCTCATACCTATACAGCTGTGCATTATTTCTTGTATACCCTTTTTCCATTGTCTTTTTATTTCTAGAAGTATCCCCAGCTTCATCCAGTTCTGGGAATCTCAGCCAATTCACACCAGATTCAGCCACCAGTCCACATTCGGCATCCTCATCCCCGCAGCCTACAGCTAAGTCTCAGAAAGGCAGAGAAGATGGCACGGAGGGAGTGAGGAAGGCCAAGAGCCGCACTGCTTTCTCCAAGGAGCAGCTGCAAACCCTGCACCAGCGGTTCCAGAGCCAGAAGTACCTCAGCCCCCAGCAGATCCGGGAGCTGGCTGCTGCCCTGGGGCTCACCTACAAGCAGGTGAACACGGGCACTTTGGCCCATGGTATATCTGTCACACAGCGGCTGAATGGTGACAGAAGGCAGTGACAGGATGGAGAGATGAGTCCCCAGCAGGGCGTAGAAGCAAAGGTGCCAGCTAACAGTTGCTGCCCCGCATATCCATGCCCAGAGATCAGAAGCACTTCTGGGGGACAGGAGAGTCAATGGCACCTATTGGGGTCTCTCCAGTGAGGGGTCAGGTAAGGGTACTGTTGCCAGCACTTGTAGAATTGCAAACACCGTGATGAATATGTTGTTTGCCACAAACAGCCTCTGCTCTGGGCTTGACAGCTCTTTGCAGACTTTTTCCAGGCAACGGTGAATTTCACAGAAACCCTGGCATGCGTCAGTTCTCTGAATCCCAAGGCTGCAACATGCTGAAAGCTGTTGCTAACGTTTGCCAGGGCTGATCTTGTCCAGTGTCTAATAACATCCCACACTCAGCACTGCCTGGCTGCTTGACACCCGCTCCCGCCTCCACGTGGCTACGGCGGTTCGTACATCGCAGCCCTTCAGCGTCTCTGCTGGTCTCCAAGGAGGTCGTGTGTAGTGAGCTGGTGCTGGCTCAAAGGACGCCCTCCTAACGCAGGGGGGGATGGGCAATGGGGCACAAGTGCTTGCAGTTACAAGTCCAAAATCTGCCTGGAATTTGGATCTCCGAGCTGGGCATGACAGCCTGGGTGCTCCAGGATGCCCTGGGACTAAAAGGGTTATATATGTGTTGTAGGTGCACATGTGGGCACACACTGCACTGGTCCTGTCAGGAGCAAGACAATCTGCTCTTTCCTTCAATCCACATCCCTGCAAAGGCAGCACAGACACAGCCCCGGGGGGAAATGGCTCTGGAATTCACCCCAGCAAGGAGCTTTGAATTTGGGAACTGCTGGGTACAAGGAGCAAGTCTCTCCCTTCTCTGCTCATAGTGTCTCAGAAGTTTGCCTGTAGCTCAGAGGGGTTGTAGAGACCTGAGTGGGTCTAAATTTGTACCGGTTGTTCATCTCCATGACTGAAATGAGTCAATTTGTCACAGCTGTAACTGTCCTGCGGACATAATGCCCTTCCCTCCCCCCACCATGCAGATGCACTCGCCACCTGCTGAGGCTGCTAGACAGACATCTCCCCTTGGCAACCACCTCGGGGAGCTCTTAAAGGCCTTTATCTGCTGCTGCCCATATATCTATGCCATCTGGTCACCCTTCCGCTGCTTGGGAATCTGATAAGATTTGCTCTTCCCTCTCCTTTGCTGAGGATTTCTCTGCTCTCCCTTCCCCACTCAGGTGAAGACTTGGTTCCAGAACCGGAGGATGAAGCTGAAAAGGTGCCAGAAGCATGGCCTGTGGACTGAGCGGGCTCAGTGCCTCACACAAGTAAGAACACAGCACAAGGCTCAGCACCGCCCTTCTATCTGGGCAGATCAGTCCTGCGATATATTTCCTCCAACTTAAGCGTACAACTTAGACGTACCAGCGTACCCTGCCTTCTGGTTCGTTCAGCGCGGAGGCACAGACCTGGCACGACTCCCCGTGTTCTGTAGGTAGCCTCGCAATGGGCTGACTATACCACTAAAAAGCTTCCATAAAAAAGCTGTTTTCCTCATATATATGGCTGTGTATCCATCCCTGAGCTATAGGGATGGATATAGTTCTCCATGTCCTCCCACGCCACTGCTGTTGATCAAGAGGCAGCATGAAACGCGAAGGGACAGACCCCCAGTATGTGTCAGGCCTGTGGACACCAGCGGACGAGCTATGTGTTCTGACTCGCTGTCTTTCCCTTTCAGAGTGGCTTCCAGCCAAGTACTTACCTGGATGTGCACCCCAAATTCCACCAGGGCTACCCGATCACCGCAGCCAGCAGCATCCAAACCGTGCCTCCCCCCCGGCAGTACTGCGGAGCAGGGCAGAACGCTTACACAGTCGTGACCAGTGAGGATGGAGCAGCCTTTGGCAAAGGCGGGGGCACCTGCAGTGTCCAGCAGACAGTGGGCTTCATTGCCCAGCACAAAGTAGACTTTTACCACAGCTGTCCCGGCAGCGTGGAATATCCGGGCTCAAAGACAGGTGACGGCTGCAGCTTTCACCACTCGGCCACCGTGGGGGCTCCTTTCCCAACCGCTGCTGGCCACCATCTCTATCATTCCTAAGCACTGTGGGTGTCGGGTACTTGGGCACCCAGGATTCAAATCATATCTTCCCTTTGTTATTCATGTGCTCTGCAACTCAGGGGCACCGTGTGTTTGGAACCTGTTTTGGCATCCAAATATGTGCCTGCAAGCATGCATAGACACACAGACGTGCAGATACCTGTTTGCCCATATAGGTACATACAGCCCTTCTTTCGCATGCCCTTACACATGCACACACACACCCTTCTTTATTGGCACAGACAACCAAGTTTCCTTACAGCAAGACCCAAGATCTGGCTACCTAGATTATCCTCTGGATCTTCTAAATTATGGAACTTGTAACTTGTCTCAGAGGAGACACAGATTCCTTTGGGGATCTCATGTATACATATCACTGTACGGTTGTGTATACATAACACATGAAGCCATGGATTGTATAGAGATGTGCTGGTTACATACAATTCACTGAAGTTAGAGAAATTATTGTCACACCCCAGGCATCCATCTAATGGTTAGGCCATGAGTTCTGTAGGTCAGCCACAAGGTATAGAATTGATGAAGTGTCTAGTGAAGGGAGATGTGACAAGTAGCTTGCAGAAAGGCTGGTAAGATGATCTTACAAGCATCAAAATGATAAATAAGCCATTTGTTCTAGTCTGTATCTTTCTGTGCCTCCCCTTGAGAGAAAACCTAACAGGGCATTCAATCTGGCAAATAATAAAATGTTTTTAAGATGGATTATGTTTTTTCTGAGTCTTTTTTCCCACTGTAATAAAGCATTGCAATAGGAAATCCAGATGGAACCATAGCAACCATATGCCATTGTTATTACTGATCTGACTCTGAAACTATAAACAGAGATTTTTCTGTGTTATTAGTGGATCAGCTTCACAACCCCTGGCAATGCCAGATATCTAGAGTCAAAGGACCAGGTGAGTAACTTCCACCCACCTTAAGAATTTCCTCTATCCAGCAATATTTAATACTGGGACTGGCTAAAACAGAGATGTCCCATCATTTCTAAACTTAATACTATACAAGTGTCTAAGTACCTAAAAACAGATGTGTGTATCAAAGTATTTTTAATAACAGGGCTCCAGTTCCCTGAGTCCCAGGTTTTCTATTGCTCTGATGATGGTAATGTCTTTATCTTAATGCAATGAAGTATCAGTAACTGTTGGGGAAAAAAAAAAAAAAGGATAATAAAATGAAGGCAATTGATGTCTGCGACTGGAGTGATCAGAGGCACGGTCTTCTGTTGGCAAAGCTGGTTTATGTCCCTGTGCCTCACAGCTGCTTGTTCCCACTCCCACTTCCTCCTGCAGCTACTCTTTGATGCTTTGGTTGTTCAGCTACATTGTTTATAGGGCAATACTGTTAACTACATGACCAACATGATTTGGGGAAAAATAAGGCCTTTTGGAGGGCGAATTTCTGAGTCATCATTTTGGAGATCCATTTTGAAGCACAGCCCCACACACACCTGTCCTACGTCCAGCAAGTGCCTAAGCTTGGGAAAGATGTTCTTGCAACCGCTGCACCATCAGAGGAGTGGGCATCGATTGAGTCAGGTTAACTGAAAAGGTGCTGGTTAATGTCTGAAGGTGGACTACAATAACGGCAATTATCAGGGCTGTCATGTGAATGCAAGGAGTTTTTTCAGCTCCTTTGGAGCCAACAGTGCTGCTACTAACCTGAATATCATCTGAAACCTTTCCACACCATGCCATCAAAGGCTGCTGTAGGTGAAAAAGTTGAGCTTGTGACTGCTCCTCACCAATAATTCTCTGGAAAAGGAGTCACCTGTCATGCCCTGTTCCTTCAGAGTTGCTTTAGGACAGGCAGGATCTTGCTGTGAAGTCTCTGGGACTGGCTTGCAGAAGGATGCTGGCTGTAAGAGCAACAGTTGTGATCTCCCTACCGTTTACCTTCAGCAAAGCTATGCTAACAAGCACTACCAAATCTTGCAGTTTCCTCAAGAGACCCATAACATTTTTCAGAGGCCATCATTCAAAGACAGAGCTTATTGCCACAGTTGGTTCTGGAGACCAAAATTGCGCAGCAGCAGTTCCAACAGGCAAGTAAGCAACTTCCAGGACGGGAGTTTGCTGATGCCTGCTGTATCAGGAGCTGCATTCCCAATGCTCTCTGTAATAACAG
>NW_010550308.1:0-6821 GCF_000687285.1 Phaethon lepturus | reverse complement strand
TTCTTGCCCTAGTATCTAGCAATGACTTGGATGGATCTTGGGGCTTACCCAAGGCAGCAGTCCCAGTGTTGTAATTTGTAAAAGATTTAGTGATTCAGACACAGCCCAGTGGCTGGAGACATGCCCTGTCTGTGAGTAGATGGACTTCGATTAAACATGAAAAATTAATTCTAGCTCGGTTGTGAAAGAGATTCACAGATATGACCTGAGGGTGCTCTTCAAAACTTTGGACAGCAGGAAGATGACATGGCCCTCACAGGAAAGGAAAAACTTTTTTGTTTTGTTTTGTTTTTTGTTGTTGTTGTTGTTTAAGACCAATGCCATGATTTTTGGTTCTTCATGCCTCTTGACTGCTCAGTATTAGCCAAGATGCTGCTGGCCACTTATGATGGACTAAGCAAGAGATACGTGGCAATGCTTTACTGAAAATTTCCGAAACCCTGTTAGCTCAGCATTTGAGTCATGCAGTGTAGTTAGATAACTAAACATAATGTTTACCCATGCCTGTAGGGAAGAGCCTATTAAAGCAAAGATCATGCCTTTTATCTGCACTGGAGAGACAACTGGGACTGTGAGCCCTTGCTCATAGGCTACTCAGAAGAAACGTGTAGCTTGTAAAACATTGCTGCAGGCCACATTGACACGGAGAGCAAGGAATGAGGTTGCTTGCACCACTCTACTTGCTTGGTATTTTGCCTATGGGACAGCAAAGACTGGAACCCAGTAAACCAGAGAATAAACCCTGGTCTGCGTAGTCTGTACTAGATCTAATTTCTTCTGTTTGAGTGGGATTTTCTGCACCACTGGAGCTCCATCTGCAGTGCTGACAAGCTGGAGTGTTGACACTGCAGAGATACTGTGAAAGTGCAGTGTATTCCCACAAACTATAATACATATAGAGAGCTCCATGAGCTTACAGCTTGATCCTAAAAAGATTTGCTGGCAAGCCGAATCATGTTTGCAGTGTGCAAAAATCACTGTTACACAGCACAACCACAAAAAGCAGCAGTCCTGACGGGGATGTAATGTATCCCAGCAGAAAGGGCTTTTGCTGGCGTGCACTTACTTCATCCAAGGAACTGATAAAAACCCTTTTGGAAGTATGAGTCTGCAGAACGGTCCCATGGTAAATGCAGCAACACAAACCACAGCATGCAAAGCCATCTCAGTCCCAAGGCTATTTTAGCAACAATATCTATTTCTGCAGGACATCTGCCAGCAGACCTTTAGCTACCTCCTTATGCTTGTGGCAGAAACATGGAAAAGAAACACACCCAAGCAACACAGGTAGTCTGTAACAAGCATCCTCTGCAATCATTCCTCAAAGATCTGTGCACCTTGTGTATTTCTTTAAAGCTTTAAGGGTTTTTTAAGCTTGCATATTCAAATGAAAAAATCTCTGGAAGCTGCCAATTTCAAAGCTGAAAGGCAAGGCTTTAGTATGTATATTGTTTATAGGTACATGGTCCAGCTTCGTTATTTCAAGGAAACTGTTGAAATTAACACTACTACCAAAGCATTATCCAGAATTCATCCAAACTGTTGTTGGAACATCAGACTCAAGTGAGGATGAGAAAAGATTTCTGTTTTGTAATACAGGAAATCATGTGAACCTGGCATTTCCCTCTCTTCCAAGCGATTTATGTTTTTCTCCTGTTGAAGGTTGGCAACACATGCATGTCAACTCTGCCTTTCTTCCTCCCCTACAGGCTCAGACCTCTGCTCCCTCTCCTTCCTGCACATATTCCACCTCACTCTTGGAAGCAGAGCATTACAGTATTACAAAAAGGAAAGCAGACATGCTTTGGCACCCACACAAGCAGCTTCTGGTCAGCAAAGGACCTGTGGCAGTTTGAGCCTGAGCAGTCAGCTGCCAACTTAGTCATTGTGCTCAGTGGCAATACCTACTGAACTACCCCTTTCAGGTAAATGAAAAGCTTTGGTGGTGTACTGTGGTTTAAGGAACCTGGGATTAAACCCAAACAGATCATTTTTGCTAGTTTAAACTATGGCTGTCAACAGGAGCATGGTTCTGCTGGCACAGCAGTAGCATCAGGGTTTGAACAGAGGCAGCTGCCTTGTCCCATTAGTGCTGCCAGTGGAACACTTGCAGCCCTTGGCTGCATGAGTTGCACTGGTGTTCAAACTAAGAGGTATATAAGGAAAGCAAGGTTCTGGTGAACCAAAGCTCACCTAGCAGGAGGTTCACCGAGTCTCTAAATTGGTGGCTGCTGACGTGCTGCTCTGATCCCAGTGTCTCTCATGTTTCAGTACCTTTTAATTGATGCTCCTAGCTGTTAAGAGGAGATAAATGCAGTCTTGGGGCAAAGCAGGGAAAGCATCAAGTTTTTGTTTCAATGCTGGGGGTAGGATTCAGTTACTTACGCACAAACTTCTGCTGCCATTTGAGGTTAGCACAGGAACCCCAAGAGAGCTGCAGCCTCAGAGAGTCAGGACTTCCAGACCTCTAACTGTGACCTTCTGGAGCAGCAGCAGGTGACCACACAATCTCAGAAGACACTTTTTTTCCCCCTTTGTTTTGCTCCTAACTGAATCAAGTATCCCTCATACTTAAATAGTTATTCTGAAGCATTGCAGTTTAAGGGACTAGCACAAACTGCAAATTAAAAACAAGGGTGACCTGCCCCTTTT
Source organism: Phaethon lepturus (assembly GCF_000687285.1). Lineage (NCBI taxonomy): Eukaryota > Metazoa > Chordata > Aves > Phaethontiformes > Phaethontidae > Phaethon > Phaethon lepturus. The sequence continues at coordinate 4,169 of NW_010550308.1, read as the reverse complement.
TTAAACAGGTGCTTGATCCTACTTCTGGGAGAAACACATAGGGTTACTTTTTTCCTCCTTTCCTCAGTGCTGCTGCTCTAACCTGTGCAGAATAACCATTCTCGTAGCAGGCTGTTCCAACACAAGCTGGCGATACTGTTTCAACATTAAAATAAAGTAATTTATTTTCAATTCAAACAAATTTGTAAGAACATAGAGCAGAAACAAAGTAATAAAAGACAACATGCACATAACACTAAACATGCTTAAGATCACTGCAAGAAAATACAATTTAAGAAAAATTATTCTGGAACAACAACAAATGTTTGCCTTCTCCGCAGTGAAAGTTTAACTACAGCATACAACACTTGTACAAACATTTGAAGGCAGAGTTGCAGTAAAAATTGTGCACTAGCAACAAAAAAACTCTACCACAGAAATATTTATGCTTTTACCATCTCATTTACTCTTGCCAGCTCATGCCATTTTGTGTTCTTGGGCAGTGGGAGACTGGACTCTGCAATTCCACATCTTGTAAAAAAGTCAGTTTCACATAGACTGGAGCAGACTTCCAATTTCTCCATACTGGAAGGGATGATTCAGTTATTTTTTAAAAAGAAACTGAAAATTGTAATTGGCATTTTCCTCATTTTGATTTTGTCTAACACTGTTTCCCTAAACTTTTCACCTTCCCCAGAACTTGGGTACTTAGATCAGATGAGGCAGCCAGTGCCCTTTTCAGCAGATTAATACAGAAGACATCCAACTAAGCCCTGGGGAAGGGATGAAAATCCTACTAGCTTACTCTTAAAAAAACTGGGATTAGACAAGAGAGTGGGGAACCATCCTGCTCTAGCCCCTTGTATAATAATGCCACTGGGACCCAGCAGGATTTCCCCACAACCCCCAGCCCAAACATACAGGTTCCACAAAAAATGACATTAAACACCACCTTTAAAATAACTGAGTCCTTTACCTAGCTGCCTGCCTCTATCCCAGAGGAAGCTGCACTGTAGTGGTGCTGTTTGTGAAGTGCTAGGGGACCTCACGTGCAGATAAACAGACTGTTCTCACCACTCCAAAGATGACTACACACAGCCACTCCTCACGCTTCCAGCAATGGCACTTAGGGCTACCCTCTGCTGCAATTTGTAGGTTGGGACAAGCCAACAGTCCCTCAGCAGAGAGATGTAGAAAGGCAAGATCTAAACTGGGTGGAGACAGTCCCAGAGACACCATCCTGAATTAGTTAGCAGCTCTGGAAACCACAGAGCAAGTTTCCATGCAAGATACAGGCAATACTCTACCCCATTCTCTCTCCTCCGCTCCTCCCAGCCTCTCAGCTGCCCTAGGTACACAGGAGGGCAGCAGGCAAGGGGCAGGCAGGTGCTGACCCCTCCAGGAGGAGTCGCTGAGAGTAACTGGGTCAAGTCATTTGAAGTCAGATGTTCTCATGTGGCTTTTCGGTGAGGGAGGAGAGGATGCAGGTGAAGAACCTGCTAGCAGTTAGCTGACTGAGGTAGCAACAGAAATAGGCAAGACAGCAGAAAAGATGCTGGGTTACAGAAGGATATTTCTAGCAGAAATATGTTGAAGTATAGGGGTTTTCTTCTCCAGCAAAGCTCTGCTGCAAGACACACAAGGGCAAGGATCAGAGATCACCTGCTCAGGAGGCAGCAGAGGAAGGTGAGACTTGGGAGAGCAAAAACAGACCTTTACCACCTCTGCTTGCTCCTGTCTGGGGCATTGCACATTCCCCTCCATGAATGAAGTTTCATCTATCCACACACAAAACACTCTTGCCAAGGGTTAGCTATGAACAGACAGGAGCCTTTAAACAGAAAACTAGCCCAAGGCAGCAGGGTGCTGAGCCCCACCAATGGTTAAAACAGAAGTAGGGGAGGAGGGGCAAGAGAAGGGAATAGAAACTGGATCCCTAAGCAAATACCCTAGAAACCCCATGAGAGAAAAAGAATACTTAGGCCTAAGACTCATAACCACTCTGGGTCCCCAGGGGATGCCAAGGGGGCTGGTACTGATGACGTACAGGAGAGCTCGAGAACGGCGTGACGCTGTCAGAGGTGCTCTGGAAACCGTAAGTGTCTTCTGACTCCAGGCTGACATAGTCCATATCGGCAGGGTAGCCGTGATAGAAGTTCATCTGCTGGCCGAATAAACCCATGGCTTGCTGAGTACTGCAGCTTGTCCCACCTTTTCCAAAAAGCCCCTCATCCTCCACAGCCATGAACGAGTACAGACTCTGCCCATTCCCATAAGTCTGGCCACTGTTGTAAGCCTGGTGCACGCTGGTCACAGCCTGAAGGTTTCTGCTGGCACCGACAGGGAAGCCCTGGTGAAATGTGGGTGTTATATCCAGGTACGAAGCCTGATGGAACCCATTCTAGGAGAGAGAATGCTGTTCAGTAATGCAGAGCACCACACCAACTGTGCCCATTCTTTTGAATGGGTCATCTTGTCTCCCCCGCCCCTTCCCCCCAGCCAAACAATAGTGTCTTTTTCGTACTCATTGTCCTCACTATAGACTACTAATAGCAGAGATGGCAAGATCTTAAATTAGTAATCTACAACTCAACAAGTCTGGGAGCACCATGCTGGGGAGAAAAACAGGATGATTAGCATTCTGGCCTGCTTTGGCTATTTTGTTTTCTGTCTAGTATCAACTGGGAGATAAGTGGACTGGAAACAAAGCTTTTTCAGTCACCAGGGCAGGCTTAAAATAGATGTCACTGTAAGTCTTACTAGAAGAAATACAACGGGCTTGGTAATATAGAGTCCTGTGCATTGTTCGAGTTTGCAGGTTGGACATGATACACTTCTCCCCACAGACTGGAGGAACCTTGACTGGTGGTGAGGAAAGGAGGAATCGTCTCACCTGTGGTAGATACACCCCTTTTTCCACCCATTGGCTTTCCTTCTGGCAACGTTTAAATTTCATCCGTTGATTCTGAAACCATGTTTTCACCTAGAAGTGATGAGGAAAGGACACAGGACATTAGAAATGCATTCTCAGACCTTACTACACATCCTAAAGATGCCTTCTACTACAATCCGGTTTCTGCTTGGCTCCTAATACTGTACCTAATTTCAACAACTAACAATACACAGCAGACCCAGGTAGCCATAGAATCACAGAGCCGAGACATGAAGACTAACACTGTTACTCCTCAGATCACCATGGGGCCTTTCATGACATCAAAAACCCTACCTGAAAAAGAGGCCAAGACGACTGCAGAAAGGCAGCTTGTACAGCAGCAGCACCTCGCTGCTGCGCCAAAATCAGTGCTGACTCAGGAGTGAGTCATTCCTTCAGTCAGACACGAGTGGCTGGTGGGGCATGGATCCACTCTCTAGGGACATACCCAGGCGCCCCTCTGACTAAGAAAGGCAATTTGCATAGCAGTACAAGTATCTGACTTTTCACATTCATCAGAGACAACACATGTCCACACAGAAATACAACCTGGCTCTGCATAGCCCTGCTCTGTACACACTTTCAACCACCTGCACGGAGTGGGTGGATAGTGCTAGAACCAAACATAAGAGGAAGGCTGAGTCATAAGTTTTCACACCCTCTGCTCTCATGTAAGCAACGGTATAAGCAAGACCATGAAAGAAACGCATCTCTGGTGTCTAAGAAAAAAAAAAAAAAAACCAACACCAAAAAAAACCCAGCTTGCAAGATCACTTCACACCAGGGATGTGGTCAGCTGCTCAGACCAAGCTGTTCACCTGCTTGTAGGTGAGCCCCAGCGCAGCAGCCAGCTCCCGGATCTGCTGGGGGCTGAGGTACTTCTGGCTCTGGAACCGCTGGTGCAGGATTTGCAGCTGCTCCTGGGAGAAGGCTGTGCGGCTCTTGGCCTTCTTCACCACACCCTCACCTTCCTCTTTAGCCTTCTGGAAAGAGGGATGGGGAGATGGGCGCTCTGCGGTGGGGCTAGTGGCGGAGTCGGGCGTGTACTGAATGAGCGTCCCAGAGCTGGAGGAAGCCGGAGAGACATCTAGGGAGAAGCGAGAACTGGGGTGAGCAGGGTCAGGTGGAGAAGACTCAAAGACTCCCAAGTCCAGCTCATCGGGAGAATTTAATGTCCTGGGAACTAGCAAGGGCTCCGCAGGCGAGGCAGCGCGGAGAAGCGCCGTGTGCCGGCACGGGCACCCTCGGGGTCGCGGAG
>NW_010550307.1:1173-1375 GCF_000687285.1 Phaethon lepturus | reverse complement strand
GGCCCCCACCCGTGTACTCACACGTCCACGATGATGACCATGTCCTTCGGGGAGGAGGCGCCTTGGATGTACCTGCGGGTCACAGAGAGGGGGGTCAGCGGGCTCAACTCATTTTGGAGGGGACCCTGACCCTGCTGGGTGCAGCCCAAGAGCAAAGCTCCGCCAGGGCACGGCTGGCGGGGGGGGCGGGCGAGAACAACCC
>NW_010550307.1:760-1063 GCF_000687285.1 Phaethon lepturus | reverse complement strand
CGAGGACGCAGCACAGCGTGGCACTGCACGGCAGACCGCCAGCAACCCGCCGCTCGGTACCGTATCGGCCTAATGAGCTGTAAATGCTAAACTCTTCCATCATCACAGGCCCTTTTCTGCGAGCTGATTGTGCTGACACACACATCCATATTAAGATGCTATTTACCCCCCTGGTAGCTTCAAAGGCCAGGCTGATTAGGTTATTTTTAGCTACAAGGAGGAAAAATAATACTACTACGTAAATCTTCTCCCCTGAAAACACTTAGGGAACTCTTCCTCACCCCTGGAAGCACCCAGTCCTGC
>NW_010550307.1:389-672 GCF_000687285.1 Phaethon lepturus | reverse complement strand
CCCGGCCATAGCCAGCCACAGCTCGGCCTTCCCGCCCCGCCACGCAGGGCCTGATCCTGCCATGGCTGAAGTCCAAGTGAGCCTCATTATTGTCTTGATCAGGATCAGGCCTGGTGCAAATTAATTAGTGTGTTATTAGTATCAATTACTCACCATTACTGGGGAGGGCTGGGGAAGGGGCAGGCTCTGATTGCTAATCCCAGGTCCTGATGTTCCCTAATTACAAGTGATTACCCGGGCGGGATGCAGGATGCTGGCACGTGGGGCCCTCCCAGCATGGGTG
>NW_010550307.1:0-341 GCF_000687285.1 Phaethon lepturus | reverse complement strand
GGGGGCTCAGTGGCTGCCCCGCTCGCCGGGGCTGGGCTGCCAGCACAGCACGGAGCCCAACTAAGATGCTGCCCGTAATGCGTTGTGGCGGCACATCCATCTCCGGCCGCCCCGCTCAGATTAATACCCCGGGCTCGGCGGGAGAAGGCTGTGGTTAACGGTGCCGTTCATCAAGGGAGGGGAAGGCAGGGGAGCGGTGCGGGCAGCTCCCCGAGGCTGCGGGCAGCACCCCGAGGCTGCAGGCAGGACGTGGCCCCTGCCGGGCCCGGCAGCGGAATGGCGAGGGCTGTGCGCCGCGCCGGACCCTGGTGCGAGGGCAGGACAGGACCCCAAAGGGTTGT
>NW_010550306.1:521-799 GCF_000687285.1 Phaethon lepturus | reverse complement strand
CAAGTTTCTGGGGACGACGCCAGCGGCCCCCTCCCCCCTCAACATGTTATACTTTTATTTCATATTTTGCCATTGCAGGCCCGACACACTCCACCGAAAACTAGTTCGACTTCATTTTCCGGTAAGAAATAAAGCGCCGAGTTACCGCGCTTAGCGTTTGCACCTTGGTGTGTCCCTCGCACATGTAATTACCCCGTGGATACATAACGTATATTTATACACACGAGCGATTATGCGCGCACACACACGGTGTACTTTCCGTTTGCATTTACACCTCG
>NW_010550306.1:0-430 GCF_000687285.1 Phaethon lepturus | reverse complement strand
CCGGGGATGGTCACCGCCACACAGCTACAAGTCCCCATTTCGCTGGGTCTTGCCCGGACAGCCCTGCCTTTGCTTTGTCTGAGGGACTTCCTCCCACTTGCCATAAACACACAAGTTTGCCATGAGCGCACAGGTCAGCAAATCCGGTGCTGCTGCACCAGTGATTATCTCATCTTAAGATAGCTGGTGCCCTTCTCCACCTTCAGAAACCCCCAATTTCTTGAGAAACTCAACTTATCCCAAGTAAGGTTGTCCTCTATCTCATGATCTGGACCACAACATCAAAAAAAAAAAAAAAAAAAAAAAGCAAAAAGAAAGGAAAAAAAGAAGGTCCGACAACTTTTCCCTCTATTGTTTTTACAAACACATGGTGACTGACAAACTGCGAGCGGCTCGGGGACTTTCCCCTCTGTCCTGCCTTAAAAAAAAA
>NW_010550305.1:921-1195 GCF_000687285.1 Phaethon lepturus | reverse complement strand
TCCCCCCAGCCCCGGGACCCCCTTCCCCACTGACGGGCCATGCTCTCTGCAGGAGGTGGAGTTCCTCTCGTCCTCCATCGCCCAGCTCAAGGTGGTGCAGACCAAGTACGTGGAAGCCAAGGACTGTCTCAACGTGCTCAACAAGAGCAACGCAGGCGAGTGGGATCCCCCCCATCTCGGCTGGGCCTGGGGGGGCCGTGCCGAGCTCCCAGAAGCCGGTACCCTCCTCCCTGGCCCTGGCTGCTCCCCAGAGGCCCCCCTCCCCCCCCACCGG
>NW_010550305.1:541-784 GCF_000687285.1 Phaethon lepturus | reverse complement strand
GCTCTTTCAGTCCAGACTCCGGCACCTTGTGCCTGGCAGGGAGGCTGGGGAGGGGTACAGGGGCTGCTGGAGGGACCTAGATGTTAAAACACACTGCCCAGATGTTGAGCTGCGGCCCCGTGGGCTCCCCTCACCCGTCTCCTCTTGCTTTTTCACAGGGAAGGACCTGCTGGTGCCGCTCACCAGCTCCGTATCCTTTCCTGCTCCCCGCACCCCCCCAAGGTCACTCCCTTCGGTGCTGTC
>NW_010550305.1:0-225 GCF_000687285.1 Phaethon lepturus | reverse complement strand
GCTTTCCTGCCAGAGCCGCATGACCCTCCCGGTTCCCCGCTTTCCCTGACACCCCCCTCCCAGATGTACGTCCCCGGGAAGCTCTCGGATGTCGAGCGCGTCCTCGTTGATGTTGGAACCGGCTACTACGTGGAGAAGGTGAGGGGCGTGCACGGGGGATGCTGTCAGGGTTGGGGGGGTCCCTGAGGAACTGCTCCCCGTGTTTGCACCACAGAGACCCCCCCC
>NW_010550304.1:5130-6230 GCF_000687285.1 Phaethon lepturus | reverse complement strand
GCGGGGTTTCGCTCTAAGGGGCGCAGGAGAAGAGCCCTTACTGCCCAGGCACCGGAGCTGCTGGCTTAGCCCTCGGGGGGATGGCGAGCCGAACGGGGCGGAACACCACGGACAGCCTAGAGCCACTCTCCATCCCCGAGCAGTCCATCGCTCAGGAGGTGGTGGGCCTCCTCTGCATGGTCCTCCTCACCCTCACGGCCCTGGTGGCCAACACCGTGGTGATGGTCGTCATTCTCAAAACCCCCGTTCTCAGGAAGTTCATCTTCGTCTGCCACCTCTGCGTGGTTGACCTCCTCTCTGCCATTTTCCTCATGCCCCTGGGGATCATCTCCAGCTCCTCCTGCTTCAACAGAGTGATCTACAGCATTGCCGAGTGCCAGGCCTTGATATTCCTAAATGTCTGCTTCATCAGTGCCTCCATCCTCACCATCTCCATCATCAGCGTGGAGCGGTACTACTACATCGTCCACCCCATGAGGTATGAGGTCAAGATGACCATCAGACTGGCAGTGGCCGGAGTGATCTTCATTTGGGTCAAGTCTGTTCTCATCACTGTCTTGGCACTGGTGGGCTGGCCTCAAGGCAATCGGGCCACCAGTGCCAGCCGCTGCACAGTCTACGGGCCGAGCCGCGTGCCCCCCCCCCCCCCCAGCCGCTGCACAGTCTACTGGAGCCCTGGGGCCCACAAGAAGGTTTTTGTGATCATCTTCAGCATTGTCTGCTTCGTCCTGCCCACCATCATCATCTTTGCTGTCTACTGCAGTGTCTACCGTGTGGCCCGGATGGCATCGCTGCAGCACGTGCCCATGCCAGCACAGGCAGCTGCACCGAGACACCGATCCGACTCCATTGCTAGCCAAGTGACCATCATCACCACCAGGAACCTGCCACTGCCCAGGCTGATGCCAGAGCGCTTTTTGGGAAGCAACAAGGCCATCCTCACCTTGGTCCTCATTGTAGGACAGTTCCTGTGCTGTTGGCTGCCCTTCTTCGCTTTCCACTTGCACTCCTCTGTCACCACTGGCACGGTGGGCGGTGGGCACGGGGAGATGGTGGTCACCTGGATTGCCTACTCCTCCTTCGCCATCAATCCCTTCTTT
>NW_010550304.1:4210-5099 GCF_000687285.1 Phaethon lepturus | reverse complement strand
GCACTCCTTTCTTTTGCGGGCTGCTGACCCGCCAGATCCGAGAGGAGCTGGCCCGGCTCCGGCGCAGCTGTCTCAACCGGCCGCTGGGCCAGGAGCTCTGTCTTTCTGTTTCAGAGGCCTCTGTCCAGGAAAACTTCTTGCAATTCCTCCAGAGAGCGACTTGCACACTGGAGACCCATGCCAGCTGCATCAGCCCCAGCCCCAGGAACAGGCTGGACGAGACCAAGATGGGCTTCCCCATCCCAGGTCAAGTTCCTGAAGAGAGCAGCTGAAGAGCAGGGAGCCCTGTCCCCTGCTGGGCCGATGGGTGAGCAGTGGTCCTGCCAGGGACCTGTCAGACCTGCTTGGACCCAGCTTCTTGGATTTGGAGGGGTCCTTGTTCAGGTTTTGCCTCTTTGAGCTTATGGTGGAAGATAGTTTCTCCACTCGGAGAAGACAGCAGAACTGGGGAAGCTTCACCTCCCTTCTGCAGGCTAGGATTGTCTCTGGCTCCACCAGCACAGCCCAGTTGCATGGATGGGTTCTCCCTGGCATATGGGAAGACAAGGGGCTCCTACGTGGGGGCAGAGGAGGGGGCACCTCCATCTCTGTCACCCTGCTAGGACCGCTCATGGCCAGCGGGGAAGAGCAGAGGTCCCTTGCACCCTACCCAGGAGCAATGGCCCAGCTAACACCACTAATACCAGTAACACCAGGGCCTCAGGCACTCCGCTGAGCCTGGATGGCTGATGTGGAGCCCTCCATCCTTGGCTATTTAACACAAAACTAATGTCTAGGTGGAGGAGCTCCTGTCACCCGCGGTACTTATCAGGGGGACGGCACCCGCGGGGGCTGGCTCTGGCCGTGTCCGTTTTCCCTGCTGGCGTGGCAGAATGCGATGCCCACGGCC
>NW_010550304.1:3757-4025 GCF_000687285.1 Phaethon lepturus | reverse complement strand
GGGGGTGGACGGGGTGGCACAAGGTGGAGGGGGGCCTGTGTGTGCTGCCTCCAGGCAGTGGCAGCCGGAGGGGACCAGGAGCTGCTGTCCCCCTTCAGTCCCACTGCTTCTGCAGGGCTTTGGGACCCGTCCATGGGGGTCTCAGTGCAAGCAAGAGGACTGGACCCTGCTGGGGGAGATGCTGGAGGGGTACGTCACCCCCAGCCCACCCACAAAGGTCCCAGGCATGGTGCTGGCACAGCGGGTTGGAGAACCCCCTGCCCCAGTA
>NW_010550304.1:3324-3679 GCF_000687285.1 Phaethon lepturus | reverse complement strand
GAGAAAGCCCCATGGCCTCTCAAACTGCCCCATGGCAGAGAGGGCACTCCAGGAAGGTCCCCAGAGAGATTGGGGCTGAGGGCCAGCACCCCCCAGGCCACAGGGACACCCCTCTGGCCACCACCCTGTGTCCCCAGGATCTGGGGCTGCCCCTGGCAGAGGGGGGTGCCTCCACCCAGGGTGGGGGGAAATTATTATTATTCTTCTCTTGTAAATTTTATCTTTTTATTAAACCATTGATAAGTTACAAAGGAGGAAAAAATATAGACTTATATGTACAGCATTTCCAAGCCAGCAAGGACTGGCTCATGGATGGGGTTGCTGGGAGGCGATTGCCCCGGGGTGGCCCTGGGAG
>NW_010550304.1:2874-3204 GCF_000687285.1 Phaethon lepturus | reverse complement strand
GGGCAGGAGGCAGAGGTCCCACCCTGGCACAGGGCACTGGGAGAAGGGACCCTGGGCTGGCAGGGGCAGCCCCCCCATACCAGGGCACATGGTCCCTGTGCAGGAAAATCAGGGAGGGGGGCAGAGCGCTGCCAGGATGGGCAGCAGGCAGCGGAGCAGCCCTTTCCTCCAGTGGACATCGCCAACAGGAAGACCCTTCCCTTCCCTTCCCTGGGGTAGGGGGCAAGGGGGTCCACTCCAGGCATGGGCGCCTGGCAGGGGCTGGGGGACAGGGTGGGCATCGGAGAGGTGTCCCCAGCCTGGAGTGGCACCCCGGCGCCCCTCGCCCAC
>NW_010550304.1:1823-2799 GCF_000687285.1 Phaethon lepturus | reverse complement strand
AGTGCCGCCATTGGGACCCGCCATGGAGGACGGGGACAGCGCCAGGAAGGACACCGGCTTCAGGCCGATGAAGTTGGAGAGGGAGATGGTGTAGGGGGTGCCCAGCAGGGCTGGGGGAGCCGGGGCAACGGCAGGCAGCGCCGTGCTAGAGCCCGGGGTGAGGGGCTGGGAGAAGCCCACGCCGAGGTCCATGGAGCCAGGGCCCAGCGGCGCCTGGGAGGTAGATTTGGCCGTCTCTAAGCTGGAGAAGCGAGCAAGAAGGATGGGGTGGTGAGCACCATGGTGACAGAGCGGGTACCCTGCCCCAACCTGCTTGTCTCAGGGTGCAGGAAATGCGCACCCCATTCCTTCCTGCATGGGTCTCCACGGCACATCCCGGGCATCCCGCTGGGGAGGGCTGAGAAGCTGGGGTTCAAGCCCCATGAGATCCTGGGTCTTGCACCTACCATCTCAGGACCTCACCGCACCACCCATCTCATCCTTTCTAAGGATGTTGGAGTGGGGGTGTCCCCCGAAAGCTGCATTGGGGTGCTAGTGAGGTGCCACCCCTTGCTAGCACTCAGTGTGTCTCCCCCCAGGCTGGCACCTACCAGGCTGTGATGAGGTACTGAGCCAGGGTGATGCTGACGGGGGTCCCCGTGATGGTCACATGCCGCTCGCTGGAGCCCTCGGTCTGGTTCCCAATCTTGATGTGGGCGCCTGACATCTGCCGGATCTCACTGATCTTGCTGCCGTGCCGGCCGATGATGCAGCCGATGAGCTGGAAGGACACCCCCAGGCTGGCACCTACCAGGCTGTGATGAGGTACTGAGCCAGGGTGATGCTGACGGGGGTCCCCGTGATGGTCACATGCCGCTCGCTGGAGCCCTCGGTCTGGTTCCCAATCTTGATGTGGGCGCCTGACATCTGCCGGATCTCACTGATCTTGCTGCCGTGCCGGCCGATGATGCAGCCGATGAGCTGGAAGGACAGGGAG
>NW_010550304.1:1419-1785 GCF_000687285.1 Phaethon lepturus | reverse complement strand
CATGCTGGGCAGGGAGCTCCCAGGGGCTCACCCAGACAACCCCTACACCCGGGAGGAGTGGGGAAACTGAGGCAGGCACTGGCAGGGCAGAGTGCCACTTTCCTTGGGCAGACCCTGCTTTTTGGTCTCACTCAAGCCTCCCGGCTGGCACTGCTGTGCTGCCACATCCCAAGGCTCTTCCCGGCATTGGCCAGGCCCTTTCCCTCTCCCTTGCCTCAGTTTCCCTTTTCTTCCAGCTGCTTCTGCCCCTGCGGCCCCTCCTGCTCCTGAGCGCTGGGGGCCGAGGCAGAGCCTCCCTCATGCGTGGGGCAGTGGGTTCTGGCCCCTGCAGAATGGCTGCAGGGACACGTGCACTTGGGTGGAGGC
>NW_010550304.1:894-1260 GCF_000687285.1 Phaethon lepturus | reverse complement strand
GGCCCAGCCGATGGCCCTAGGGACAAACCTGAAGGATCGCTGGGGAGAGGCAGGGAAGACAGGACACAGGCACCGGTTGTAATTTGGTGCCGGTGCTCCCCTACTGCAGGGCTGGGGGCTCTGGTGGGTGCAGGGACCCCAGGAAATCAAGGACAGGGTCATTCTGGGGGGTTTTTTTTGAGAGGGTGCAGGGGATGGGAGCCCCCCTCATCAGGACCAGGTGGCTGGGTAGGTCAGGAGGGGCACCCCACACCCCGAGCCCTGGGTGGGGGGCGCAGGGGAGATGCTCACCTGGCACCATGGAGTGTGCGTGGCCCAGGGAGGCGGAGGGGAGCGTGTGCCCTGACAGCTGCTGCAGCTTTGCCA
>NW_010550304.1:639-865 GCF_000687285.1 Phaethon lepturus | reverse complement strand
CCAGGGAGGCGAAGGGGAGCGTGTGCCCTGACAGCTGCTGCAGCTTTGTCACCTGTCCGGGCAGCAGGAGCAGGAGGAGGAGGGAGGCGTTAGGGGTGATGGCAGAGGGTCCCCTTTCCCCTCCCGGGGCTGGACGCTGGTACCCAGCACCTCCCAGGACAGGCATCTCCAGCAGTGCCCATCCCAGCGGGCACAGAGCTGGTGCCCACAGGAGCAGGGTGGGGCT
>NW_010550304.1:0-278 GCF_000687285.1 Phaethon lepturus | reverse complement strand
TACCTGGTTGGCAGAGAGCAGGATGGTGCCCAGGGAGAGGCCGGGGTGGTAGGGTATGGTGGCCCCCTTCGGAGGCGACTGGAGAGGGAGGGAAGGAGGTGGAGGGGATGAGAGACCACGTCAAATGCCCCCGCAGCTCCCTGGACCCCCTTTACCCCCCCATGTCCCCAACAAGCTGGGCATGGCCCCCAGCACTCCCAAGGCAGGGTGCTCTTATGGGCTTCAGTACGGGAGGAGCCCCGGGCCCAGGTCCAGGTGGGCGCAGGGAGCCCTGGGGA
>NW_010550303.1:0-1468 GCF_000687285.1 Phaethon lepturus | reverse complement strand
TCACTAGCAAGTACTGGTGATCAATGAGGCCGTGTACCTCTATGTTTTATGTTGAAAAAAATATCCGTATTTAGGATATTGCTGCTATATCTAGGGTCTGATTTTCAGAGTTACAGCTCACTAGCAAGTACTGGTGATCAATGAGGCCATGTACCTCTATGTTTTATGTTGAAAAAAAATCCGTATTTAGGATATTGCTGCTATACCTAGGGTCTGATTTTCAGAGTTACAATGCTTCTGGAATAGAGTTTGTTAAGATGAATTCAACTAAATTTGAGACATCTAAAAAGCCTCCATGTCAGCTACCAATTCTCACACAAACGCTTCTTCCATCTGTCCTTCAGAAACAGTTCTTGGAATGACAAAAAAATCCTTATAGTTTGTTACTAATTATAGAATTGTACGGCAAGTATTCTACACAGCCCTGTTATGCACCTTCACCCTGGAGAAATACTAGAAAGACTTCCGAGAACATTTCCCAGAGAAATGGGTCAGAAAAATGACCACACTAACAGTAGTTGATATGGAGAAGGAAAGTTTGTACACACCAAAAATGAATGGAAAGCATTTCTTGCAAAGCAGAAGGGGGGAACTTGGTTTGAAATTCAGCTGTAGGTTTAAGAACTCCTACACCTAACTGCTCCTGCACACAGCTGTAAAAATAAATAGAACTATCTCCCGTTCGCAATGCGGTACAATGAGCTCAGGAGTTCTTGGCAGTTGCCGAGTCTTGCAGTTGAACTATGGGCATGGACTTACCTGCTATAGGGTCCAGAGCAGCTGAGCTCAGCCTGCGCAGTTAGACCCAATGCTAAAAGTTGCTTGGCCCTGTTTAATTTAGAGGTCAAAGTATTTCCATCTCTCATTAAAGCAGGAGAGGGAGGAGGGAGAAGTGGGGAGGGGAATTGGTGGTAGATACCTCTTGTGTTTTACAGCCTTTTCTTCTAATAGAGACTGGGTTGGTGGCTTGAGGAACACGAAGTCCTGAGAATTGCTGCTTTGCATATATATTACTTAATAAATTGCTCACATGGACTAAATGCATACAAATACTTAAAAATATTTATGTGCATCTGAAGCGTGAGACCAAACGTATTTAATCCCAAGTATTTTGGAGCGCACTGCGGCTGTCATCAGCAGTGACATTTCTATTCATGCAAACTAATACGTAATTATCCAGTCAAACCTAACCTGGTCACCCTCATACACAGCTTTCTTCTGCCAAAGAGCTAAAAACTAAGTGGTGGCTCCCCTAGGTTGCAGAGCTGGAAACACACTGTGTTTTTAAATAGCCAGCCACCGCAGGCCTGGAGAAACCCACAGCTCAAATTAACAGAGCACATGACTCGCCGCCTTCAATGTAAACATCCATCGGAGGAAGCCCTCATTTGGGAACAAGTCATGGGCTGAGCAAAGCCCCCGGGCGCGGGGTCGCCTGCGTGACTCCCCGCGGGGTCGCGGGCCGGGG
>NW_010550302.1:2016-2266 GCF_000687285.1 Phaethon lepturus | reverse complement strand
GCAGCCCGCCTCTGGGCAGAGCCCTGGCAGCTGGCAGGACCGAGGAGAAGGCAGCAGCTGTAAGAGCCTCAGGATTTGTCCCTGGTCCCCAGTTGCAGGGCAGCAGCTTCACTCCTGTCGGGTGATGCCACCAGGGCAGGATGGGGGTGCTGTTCTCACCTCTCCCTGCTCCGTTCCTCCCAAGGGACCCCCGCTGTGGAAGGGTTGAGTCCCTTTGGCTCCAGGGGGGCTCGCTCGGCCTGCGGCCGTT
>NW_010550302.1:1214-1546 GCF_000687285.1 Phaethon lepturus | reverse complement strand
CCTGCCACGCAAGCTGCACCGCACCCTGCTCACCAAGCGGGAGCTGCAGGGCCGGGGTGCTGACATCTCTGAGTCGGTGGTACACACAGCCGTCATGGGGCTGCTGCTCGTCGGCGGCGAGGTGAAGCTTCCGTGGCAGAGTGACTGTCCGTCTGTCTGTTTGTAGGAAGCCGAGGGGTGGCCGGAGGGGTTTGCTACCCGGGGACGGGTCTCACTCCTGTCCCTTTGTGTCCCCGCAGACCCATCACACTCTGCTGCTGGGCTCGGGCCACGTCGGCCTCACGCACCTGGGCAACACGGTACGGGCCCGCGTCCCCCTGTCCTCCAAGCAC
>NW_010550302.1:837-1197 GCF_000687285.1 Phaethon lepturus | reverse complement strand
CCTGGGGTTCCCCTGGGCTCGCAGCGGCCGTAATGAAGCAGTTCCCTCCTGCTGGGACTGGCACAACCCCAGGGATCCCCCATCCTCAGGGCACTGCCGGGCACAGTCAGGGGTGCGAGGGGATGGTGGGGGACACACCAAGGCCTGATGTCCCCCCCAGGGTGTCACTGTGTCCCTGCTGCTCTTTCGGCAGTGCTTCATGAACGCGGTGCTGCAGTGCCTGAGCAGCACCAAGCCGCTGCGGGACTACTGCCTGCGCCGGGACTTCCAGCAAGAGCAGTCCTCTGGCCCCCGCGCCCCCCAGGAGCTCACCGAAGGTGAGATGGGAGCGCCCCGCAGCTCATCCGCCCACCAGCTCTT
>NW_010550302.1:0-473 GCF_000687285.1 Phaethon lepturus | reverse complement strand
CCTTCTGGGGGACCGGGGCCAGCGGTGGGTGCAATGTGTGCATCCCTCTGCAGCCAGCAAGACGCACAGGAGTTCCTCAAGTTCTTCATGGACCGGCTGCATGTGGAGATCAACCGTCAACCGCAAGGGCCGCAGGACCCCCAGCATCCTCTCAGACACACGGCGGACCCCTGCACTGGAGGACCCTGAGACACTGAGGTGAGGGGGAAAGGGATCCCAGGGGGGCAGTGGTGAGGGAGCCCCGGCCGCGGGGATGCAGCCCGACCTGCCGTCCTTCCCTGCAGTGACGACGAGCGCGCCAACCAGATGTGGAAGCGATACCTGGAGAGGGAGGACAGCAAGATTGTGGGTGAGTGCTGATGGGTGGGGGTGACCCCCCCAGATCCCCCAAACCCCTCGGGTTGCCCCTCTTTGCCTGGCCTCATACCCTCTCTCACCCCCAGACCTCTTTGTGGGGCAGCTGAAGAGCTGCC
>NW_010550301.1:0-244 GCF_000687285.1 Phaethon lepturus | reverse complement strand
GTGGCCTGCAAGGATGTCCCCCCACCATCCATGGGGCCAGCGGCCCCTCTGCGCAGCACAGATGGCGTGAGGCCAGCAGCTCCAGCCAAGCCCGTCCAGCACCGTCCCTCCAGCAGCTTCGTCCTTCCCTGGTGTGCAAGCGAGGGGCTGCATCCCCGCCAGCCCCCCGGCTGGGCGGCGTGCCTCTCCTCCCTTGCCTCGGCCAGGGGCTCCGCTGGGATGGGCGGGAGGGGGGCGCTTGCCT
>NW_010550300.1:0-664 GCF_000687285.1 Phaethon lepturus | reverse complement strand
CTAGATGGCCTTTAAAGGTCCCTTCCAATCCGAACTATTCTATGATACTTCTTAATTCACTTCAGGCAAGCCAAAAAGACGTCAGAACAAAAAGAGATGGCGCGATTGGGGCACTTGTGAAAAATTTAATTGCAGGAGATAAGTGCAATTAAAAACGTTATTTCTTGGGGGCGGGTGTATGGGCAGGTTTTAACGACCCTCTCATGCCACAGCAAATTGTTTCTCCTCCGTGTCAAAAAACCCCCAGCCTTAGTTTACTCACAGTGGAGTCTGCACACATCCTTGCAGGCAATGAGTTATGATGAAATGAAATCTCTTAACGGAGGCTTTGCACAGTAGCTTAATCGCTCCCCGCCTGATACACACAGGTTACAAAGCACGGCCCCTAAAGAGCTGACCCAGCTCATCTGGATGCTGTCTCCAAAGTTTGATTAGTGGCTTCCAGCCGCTTCCCCCTCCCCCACACCCTTTGCAGCCCCTAATTAATGAAAAGAGCCACGGGGAGGGATGCGAGCAGAGTCACTTTGCATGACAGAGTTAGGACTAGACGTTTCTCTCTCTTTCTGCGGGGGGAGGCTTTTGAACGCGAGTCAAGGTGGAGGGAATCCATTCCCTGTGGGGTGCGGGCACGCTGCCCCATCGGGCAGTAGCCCCCCGAACACCC
>NW_010550299.1:0-1200 GCF_000687285.1 Phaethon lepturus | reverse complement strand
GCTTGGGGGTCCAGTGCTTGTCTCTGCAGCCCCAGGAGCTGCTTTACTGCTGGGGAGAGGCTGGTCCAGCACCAACGCGAACGGGTCAAGCGAAAGCCCACGTCCAGCTTGTCAGTCACTCCCTTTCAGTTGACTCCATGATTGTAAGACTGTACTCCGGTCTGTGACCATCTGTATTGGTGTAGGATGGAGGAGCCGCTGCGGTATTTCTGTCCTCTGTAAAACGACCAAGTGGGAGAACGACCGAACGCCAGCCACCCCTTTTAACCCTTTTCAGCTGCAGGATGGCCCGTACCTGAGCATGCCCAGCCCTGCCCATGCCACGCCCCCGGCCCTTGGTGCGGCTCCCAAGGGACACCCGATGCCCCAGGCCAGGCCATCCGTCACGTGCGGCGAGCTCCAGGCACCAGCTGGTTCCCGCTGCGAGTGTCCTCGGCTGAGCACGCGTCCCTGCCCTCCTCCTCGCACCCCATCCTCCCCCGGAACAGCCCTTTCCATCCACCGCGTCTCCCACGCTCCCCTTCCAGCAGCCCGAGCCACGTCCTCAGCCCTGACCCCGCGTTCAGACCCAGGCCTGAGGGTTACCATGAGCAGCTGGACAGACTGACCCATGGCTTTTCCTTTACTCCGCACACATCTTGGTCTGAAAAGGGTTAAAACTGGCACTGATTCAAAAAACCATGTTTCTGCACTCAAAAAAGAAAAAGTTAAGTGAACTTCCAGTGCCAGACTGCCGGTGGTGCTGGCAGCCCCGAGTTCCCCGCGCTGCGCTGGGAGGGGAGGGAAGGTTTGATCTCAGTGTATCATTCTAGCTTAGCTTCTGTCTGTGGATGTCCATAGTGTATCGTGCGTTTTAACAACTGGTTTACACTGTTGCCGTAAAAGTGAATTTGGAAATAAAGTCATTACTACGATAAACGCCGCCTCTTTTGCAGCGCCTGGGGAGCTGGGCCCAGCGCACAGGACTCGCCCCGGCACATGGGCTCGGGCTCCGGCCAGGGTTTGGCCGCATCCTGGCCCCCTCCACAGAGGGGCAGGCGCTGTGCCAGCACGCCGGGGCGAGCGGCGAAGCTGGGCAGGGAACGGTTTTTCTCGTTTTTTTTTCCCCTTTTCTTTTGAAGAACCAGCCCCCCAGCAGCCCAGGCTGCAGCTTCACCAGCTCCCCTTCCCCGCAGGGAGGCCGCCCTCCTCCCTGCGGCA
>NW_010550298.1:0-871 GCF_000687285.1 Phaethon lepturus | reverse complement strand
TGCCGTGGCCCACCCACCCCCACGACTGCTCCTGCTGCAGCCGTTCGTGTCTGCGTGTAAACCCGTGCCAAGTCCTCGGGTCCTGTGCAGCCCCCCGGCTCCCAGGGCTGCAGAGCTGCGCCCAGAGGCATTTGTGTCCGTCCCCACGTCCCACACCTCCTCCTCCCCACGCCTGCGGAGTCCTGCGGCTCCTGGGGCTGACCTTTCCCTGCCCCACAGGTCTCCAAGCTAGTCCACGCCATCAAGATGGGCTGGATCAAGCCCCGCAAGCCCAAGGACGACACACCCACGTACTACGACCTCTGGGCCCACGAGGATCCCAACTCCATCCTGGGCCGCCACAAGATGCACGTCCCAGCCCCCAAAATGAAGCTGCCTGGGCACGAGGAGTCCTACAACCCCCCACCCGAGTACCTGCTCAGCGAGGAGGAGGTAAGGGGGGCCGTGAGTGGGCCACAGGGGAAAGCCCCGGGCACACGGGGAGCTCAGTAGGTGCCGGCACCCGAGGGGGGCTGTGCCGTGCCGGAGGGGGCAGCGGGGGAAGTGCTGCACCTCGGAGGGGCACCCTAGAGGCCACGTTGTGTCGAGGTGAGTTGAGACCTTGCAAGGGGAATGAAAGCAAAGGTTCTCCAGGCCCTCGAATACCATCAGAAGTGGGGCCACCTCCCAGGGAGCGGGGTGTCCCTGCAAGGTACAGCCTCCAAGCTAAGCTGCTGCGGGCTCTCCTGGGGCGGGTCCGTCCCGGCACGCCGCGTCCGGAGGCACGTTCAGCGCAGGGGCTGGGGGGGAAAACAGGCAGCAAAATCCTGGCCGGCTGAGGAGGGCTCATGCGGCAGCGCCGTGCCCCACGGAGCGGCACGGCGCTGGTCGG
>NW_010550297.1:2480-2748 GCF_000687285.1 Phaethon lepturus | reverse complement strand
CTAACGCCACCCCAACAGCCCCACCGCGCTCCGATGGGAATCGGTCCTCACCAGCTGGGAGGGTTCAACAGCTCATCCCCCGGCTGGTTACGCAGGAGGAAATGTAAGAAAAAGCCCTTTCTCCACCCGTACCAACCACCCGTGTTTCTCCTAGGACACGCAAGACCCGCAGCGGACACTGGCAAGAAGGAGCAGGGGAGAAGCGGCGCGGCAGGCAGCTCCCACCGCCCCGCCAGCGCCGCGCCGCCGCGCTTTAGGAGATGGCGGG
>NW_010550297.1:1650-2298 GCF_000687285.1 Phaethon lepturus | reverse complement strand
TCGTAACATCTTTATATTTACCTAACGAGATTGCTTTATTGTAGCCCTCCAACGATAAAGCGAGAGAGTCTAAGGGCAGCGGCCAACTCCCAGGCTTCGACAACCCAGTTGCCAAAAATATATATATTTTATACATATATAAAAATAAATCATTATTTCAGAGGTCATGTTAATACGCTGATTTCTTCCCCCCTCGCCCCCCCATACTAAAACACACGTGACTAGTATGCACCAAAAAAGATGTACAATTCAATGCTTTAAATCCTTCTGAGCGCCAGGGAGCAGAGCTGCGGTAGCAATTTGGGCGATGCCACGAGCGCGCCGGGCTCAAACCCCAATCTACCCAACCCAGGACGCGCGACGGGTACGCCAGAGACGGCGTTCCTCTGCGCAAGGACTATCGTTCGCTGTTTGCACGGCCGACGGGGTCCTAGCCTGCTAAATACTAACGCAATGAAGATAATTGCCACATATTTAATCATTACCAGAGCTCTGGGTAGAAATGATAATCAGGGCCCTACTAATTAGGGAGACATAATCCTGCCTTTCCTACAGGTTTTTCCATCCCTGTCTCCTACCCTGCAATGAAACAAGCAGAAAATCGACCCGATGGGGAGGAACATGGCTTTGATGGGAGCCTCGAACCGG
>NW_010550297.1:1078-1389 GCF_000687285.1 Phaethon lepturus | reverse complement strand
GGTCCCTTTGGGGAAGGCCCAAGCAGCAGCATCCATCCAGGGAAAGCCCTACCATTGCTGCCACACGTCTCTCTGGGGTCTCCGTCCCGCAGCGGGGTACGGAGCAGCAGCCCAAAAGCTCATCTCAAGCCTCGCCCCAAACCTTTTGGCATCCCAGAGGCTCTCCCCGACGGCGGGCGCACAGGGGTGAGCAGCTGTGAGCAGCCCCTGCCTTACCGGCGCAGCTCCTGGGTGCCGTCATCGATGCGACGTGCCACGCGTGTGCCCAGCGCCGAGCCCTTATAAAGCGGCTGGGCTTAATTTCAGGAGCG
>NW_010550297.1:0-951 GCF_000687285.1 Phaethon lepturus | reverse complement strand
CGGGGGAGCCACCTCCATCCCTGGCACAATGGCCAGAGCCGTCCCCACCACCCGGGGCCAACCCTTTGGTGCCACCAGGCTGGAGCTCCGGCAGCAAGTGAAGAACCCGGTGGCCAGTGTCCCAAGGCAAGGTCACCTCACGCAGGCACTAAGGAGCGGGTGGTTTCCCAGCCAGGAGACACGTCCACGCAAACGCAGCCAGAGGTATAGGCAAGGCGCGAGCTCGGCCGAAACCCGGGCACGGCGACGCATGTGTCCCCGCACGCCGCCCTTTAAAGATGGGCGAAGCATCTTCTCACACAGCAACCAGACAAAGCCGCGGAGGGCGACTTCGCCCACCGCAATGGTTTCATTTCCCCAGCGTTACCTTGCTCCGGAGGACTCCCTCCCCACTCACCACAAGTTTTCCCTAAGCCAGCCTCTATGTGCTTCCAACCAGCAGGTACCAGAGCGAAGGCTTTGAGGTTTTTTTCCTTTTTTCCTTTTTTTTTTTTTTAGTGAGGGAGAAGGAAGCCAAGGGTTCCTCGATGGCCTGGCCACTGGCACAACCCGTGGCTGGGATCCCACGCGTCCATCTCCTGCCTCGGCCAGGGTCGGGGCTCAGCTCCAACCTGGCTACCAAACACCCCTTCTCATGTAAAGGGATTTCTCAGCCCCCCTTCAATCTGCCCGTAAAGCTGCTGGTTACCAGGGCCCAGACGTTTCTCTCAGAAGCGTACAAATCCCTCCGACCCCTCTCCACCCGTGACAGGGAGAGGTTTCTCCCCCAGGAACATCAGACCCCCAGCTAAGCAGGACATACAACCCTTGGCGGTGACCAGCACCTGCACGCAAGCACCAAAAAGTGCAAGAAAGACCCCTCAAAAAAAAAAGTTACAAACCATCGCGCCCATCGGCTCCCCCCCGCCATCTCCAGAGGGGTCTGTGTCCCAGAGCACCCTCTGAGCTCCC
>NW_010550296.1:0-8108 GCF_000687285.1 Phaethon lepturus | reverse complement strand
CGGCCGGTCACAAGCGGAGTTCCCCAGAGCTGAGTTGGTCTTGTTCAACATCTGTATCGATTGTCTCAATGAGGGGGTTGAGTGCTCCCTCAGTAAGTTTGCAGATGACACCAAGTTGGGTGGGAGTGTTGATCTGCTGGAGGGTAGGAGGGCTCTGCAGAGGGATCTGGACAGGCTGGATCAATGGGCTGAGGTCAACTGTATGAGGTTTAATAAGGCCAAGTGCCAGGTCCTGCACTTCGGCCACAACAACCCCATGCAATGCTACAGGCTTGGGGAGGAGTAGCTGGAGAGCTGCCTAGCGGAAAAGAACCTGGGGGTGCTGGTCGACAGCCAGATGAACATGAGCCAGCAGTGTGCCCAGGTGGCCAAGAAGGCCAGCAGCATCTTGGCCTGTATCAGAAATAGTGTGGCCAGCAGGAGTAGGGAAGTGATCGTCCCCCCGTACTCGGCACTGGTGAGGCCGCACCTTGACTACTGTGTTCCGTTGTGGGCCCCTCACTACAAGAAGGACATTGAGGTGCTGGAGTGTGTCCAGAGAAGGACAATGAATCTGGTGAGGGGTCTGGAGCACAAGTCTTCTGAGGAGTGGCTGAGGGAACTGAGGTTGTTCAATCTGGAGAAGAGAATGCTGAGAACCTTATCCTTCTCTACAACTACCTGAAAGGAGGTTGTGGTGAGGTGGGTGTTGGTCTCTTCTCCCAAGTAACCAGTGACAGAACAAGAGGAAATGGCCTCAAGTTGTGCCAGGGAAGGTTTCAACTCAATAAATGAGTCAGCCCTGACTCTTGTTTAGTTCTCCAAAACTGCTACAATAGTGTTAAATATGAATAATATTATCTGTTGTACGCTGACAGCCAAGAGAGAGATCCATGTACTAACAGAGTAATGTTCTCAGAGCAGCCACTTTCTCAGCTTTGCTCAGGACAATAATGCAGTTCATTAGAAAGACTTTCTACAGAATAGCCTACATGTGATGAAGACTATTTTCATTATTTCAGAAACTAGTGGACACATAACATGTAGTCAGTTGGTGCCTGTACCATTCACATGTGTGCCCTCATTTTCTGTGGTTTTCTTCCACTTCCTTCAACTGTTTAATATTCAAGAAAAAAGGACGCTACTGTCAGGCCACCTGTAGCTTCAAGAAAAATTGTGACTATCTTCTTGGTACATCTGTATGATGCTAAGCACAGCTTGAATGTGACAGCGTAATGCACAGGCATCTAAATAATACAGTAGACGTTCAACAAAATTTATTTCTGAGAACAACTGCAGAGGCTTCCTGCAATTATGTTATGAGACTTTGTTTCAGTATGGTGTGTTGCATTGCATTTATTTTTGGTGAGAGAGAGGGAAAGATATTGAAAGAGTTGTTCTGAACAAGATAAAAAGATTCCTAAGTAGGGAAGGATAATTAAGTAACTCAGTTTTAGTCCTGCAATGCAAAGGACAAGCTATCTTTATCTGAGCAGTACAGGCAGAAAGTTTTAAAAGAAAATGCATAACTCTTACTTTGGCTTCAGTGAGGCTGTGCAGATAGGGATTTGGTGAGCCAGCCTACATAGAAAAGGAGCTCCATCAGAGCTTCCTCATGAAAAATTATTTACTTCCTTGATTTATCTAATTTATTAATCTCTCAGACATGCTTCAAAACTTACTCCTTTGGGTGCAATTTTGGGTAAAAGGTGAACTCCAGTCCTATTTCACTATCTTCTTGTTAACTAGTGGAAAACTAGTATCTTGGGAAAACAATGGACAGGATGAGTTCATGTTGCTTTACAGCTTTTTAACTCATAGTAGGATGCTAAAGATAGTGCATGACTACTTACATAGTCAACACAATATTACTGAGCAAAGAAGTGAAATAACATAAAGTAACAAGTTTGGGTTTATTATGATGATGATGATGAAGTGCAGTATTAGTAATTTGTTGTAGTCACTTCTTTGCTCTGAAAAATAAAATTAAACTGGTGTGTGTGAAATGCAGCATTCAGGGTCTCTTTTAAAATGTTTTCGATATGTTTCAAGTTCAGTTTGGTTCAGTTTTGATTCAGAAGGTACACTGTTATGTTCCTTTGGTTTCAGCTAAGTGGAGTGCCTATCAGGAGGCCAAATTGAGCCTCAAGACTTTGTATATAATTATCTGTTCAAGGGCTTCCCATTTGTCAGAACAGAACAATACACCATGATTCAAAGGCTGTAACCAGTACAGATCTAATTCTTTTAAAATGTGCTTATGATTCTTCAGCCAGACAGTGTAAGTCCATCAAAGACTTTGAAACAAGCAATCAATTTTGCAGGTGTAACATTTCATTTTAATTAACAATTCTTCACTGTAATGACCTTCCAAATGTTTCTTGTGTTTGTCAAGTTTTCATAAAGCCATGTAAAGTTTTAAGTACTTCTAGTCATGGGTTTAATCATAATTGCAGTGTGCTACCATAGACAAAGAATGACATCAGACTTGCAGATATTTTCTTTGGGTATAAATTAACGTTGTCTGAAAAACTGGACAATTAAATAGTTGACAATGAAATATATCTTGAAAGTTTTTGAATCCTTATTTTTAATCCTTAAAAACACAAGTTCAATAGCATCACTGGAAACTGTTACTTAAATTTGTGGAAAATATCTGAAACCAATTACAGTGTTTCAAACAAACTCAGATGCAGAGTCTCTGCCTGAAGAGTTCAATCTGAACAATGAAGCAGACTAGTTGACAAGTTTAAAGTAAATGGGAAGTCTCAGCTTTATGGGAAAAATAACAAATCAAAAGCTATATAAACAGAAATGAGAAGAGTTCTCAAAACTATTTTGTGAAAGAAGATATTCTGGATACAAAACTGCAACTCTTGGAACAAGGGTTTTTGTGTACTACTACTTGTGCCTGAAGTATCTTTAGCCGTTTGCTGTCTTCTCTTCAGAGCAGTTGAGGAAAGTCTTAAGCTTTGACTTACGTGTTGTTATTCTTATTAGAATGTTATTCTTACTGTTATTCTTATTCTTATAAGACCATGTCTTATTCATGGTCCTATGAATACTATTCTAACACTGAATATTAGGAAAGAGGTGGTACTGTGTTGTTTTATTCTTCTGCTATCATTAAGCTATATGCAGGAAAATGTTTGTAAACAAAGTCTTCAAATGGCAACTACAAAGATATTAAACGTTTTTCCTCTTGCAACTTCAGGACCTACTCACTGCAATTTCAGAACCTCTACAGTACCTTTACACTGTTTTTTTATAGGCCAAATGACCTCCCATATGCTTGGAGCTCATTCGGTGATGCAGATGATGATCTGGTGAAAAGTAATTTCACAATGCGAGATAAAATAATCTGTTCCTGAGGCACAAATTAATTGTATACTTGACTCCATATAGGCAATGTAACAGAAGTTTGTAGCTGTCTCACAGTTTTTGAAGTTTTCCTTTCATGTTGAGCCTTCTCACCCTGACATTTGATCAGCAAATTTCCATTTGCATCCTTGCCAAAACAGTGTAAAGAAGCCCAAGCAGAAGTGAAAGTTTAAATGCATTTGCAAATTTGATGTGCTATCCAATGTTTGTTCCTTTTGAAATTTTTATATAGAAAGATATTCCTAAAAATGTTTTGACATCATAAGTCTTTAACATAAATTCAGGACAACATATTAGTGATTTTTACTTTATTCCCAAGTTTTCTGCAATCTTTTCATTCAAATACTTACAATCTTCAGTAATTTCACTGACTGCATTGACCTACCTGAACTTCATGAGGAGCCTGTGGATATCTCATGTAACAATTAATCAACCACTATCTGTTACTGAATTTTAAAAAATAATTATTACCCATGAATTTGAAGAAAACTTCCTGTGTCACAACAAGAAATTCCTGAATTCCATGGAACTACTGGAGATTTCCAAGTGTGATTTCCACAAAGCATTTAACAGTTTGTCTGAAAATCATATCCCTTTAAAACTAGGCCATTCTGGGTACAGTCAGATTTTTTTCCTTAATTTTTTGGGCTCTGTGTTTGGGTTTTTTTTTTTGTTATATAGTGATAACTGTATGGTAAGAATTACCACAGCCACTCTTTACAAATCTAAGAAGTGAGCCTAAGGGCTATGAAAGCTTGCCCTTTTAAATCTGGATGATAAATCTGCTGAATATCATACCATCTGTACTAAGAAAAGCATAACAAATAGCCTACAGTCCACCCTTTCTTAGTGATATTTGATCTTGTCTGCCAATATAGCAAGCACTCTAGTTCAGTGGCATAACATTTTTCACACTGACTGATTTTCCAACCCTGATTACTTTCAATAGTGAAATCATGTGCGCATAGAATCTCTAATGGGTTATTACTATTTTTGTTATCATTATTATTATTACTCTAACATTTACTTAATAAGTTTGGAGGTCTGGGTAACTTTCTAGAATAATAGTGGAAACACTGTATTATATTGAATGCAGTCAAAGAGTCTCTCAATATTTCTGTGTATTTGCACAGACATGTGAGAAGTTTGTGAAGATGATGATCTATCTATATAGGAATGAGTTCAAGATTGAAATAATTGTATCTGTTTGTGCTTTAATATTTATTCTAGTGTTTACCACCTTTTAATTTTTTAACACCAAATCCTGCACAGATGGTTTTGGTTATTTTAACCCAGCTAAACATTCTCTGCTGCACTCCATGACTTCCTCCTAGCAGCTATTTTGGAAAGAAATATTGCAATGTTTTACACAGAATAAAGTTAGTTGATATGTAATTTTTTATTTAGCTTTGCTGTTGATTTTGCATTGCCATGAGAAGGTGCTAATGACCGATTTCCATTCATATAATAGAACCTAAGAAAAAGGTATAGGAGGTGGGTTCCAGTTCTTAGCTGAGAACTGAGAAGTGTAAGCAACAGAAATTAATAAATCAAAAAAATTTAGGTCCTACAGTGAGCTGAAGTAGGACAGTCTTCTGTTCGTTGTGTTTCTACAGCAATTGATGGAGAAAGAATGAAATTCTCCTCAGCAAGGTAGCTACTAAAAACATGAGAATCTGTTATTCTCGAGAACTATCACCACAAGCTATTACAAAATCAGCATACGTTTCAGCAAGCACTTCAGCACTTTGGGGTTACTACAAGAAGCAACTGCAAAGCATTATAATTTCCTTAACAAGGTACTTGCAACTTTCCTTACAAAGCAAATGAATCAATAATTTCTATTGATCAAGGAGAGCTAATCTCTGCCAAGGCCATTTCATTATGGATTTTAAACCAACCAGTGCAGACCAATCTTTCTTGAAGCAAGCACTGGAAAGAGCCATTAATGACTTAACCTCATATACGTCGCAGGTGCAGAAGGACAAGACTGCCAGAAGGCGTCTGCAGCTGAAGAATGAGACAGATTTTAAATTAAGGAGAAGTCTGTGCATAATACCATAACAGGTGGAGCATCATGACCTTGTGAGATCAACTCCAAAATGTTACACACCTGTCTAAATACAGTACAAACTAATTACACCATAGACTAAAGCATCTGAGCAGAATTCTGTGTGATGATGGAGTGGAAAGAAACAGAGAGTTGTCTGGAGTTTGTCTGGCTCTATCTCTGCATTGTACTCCCTTCTGTGGTTCTACTCATGCTGAATTTCATTCCTTATTTTAATGGATTTGATTGCAGTGAAGCAACCATAACGTACCTTGTATTTCCTCAAGGAGAGTCATCGGGATGCAAAATCATTCCTTGGCTCTTCTAACTGCATTTCTAGGTATCATTACAACTTTTCCCACTAGCCTAAATTTATTGGACAAGTAAAATGCAGAAAGTGTTGGTTATTTGACAGTGAGAATAGCGGCACCCTGTGGCTTGTGCTTAACTTTGCTCTGCAACCTTTACAATCCTACAGTAAAATCTCTCTGATTGACTCCCTCTGATGCATGCTGGTTATTATTATTACACATATGAAAATAAGTAATTTATTTTCGCTCATGAAAGATAACGGATATTCTCTGCATATGAGATAGAGTGTGCTCAGGGCAAGAGTATGACTCCATCTTCGAAAAGTTATTAAAACCCTATAGCTTTCACCCTCTGCTGCTAACCTTCATTACTTTGTGTCTACTTTTTTCCATTATTCAGAGAAAGCTATGAAGCCATCTCTGAACTCATATACAAGCATGTATACCCAACAACATGGATTACAATGAATCAAATTGACCTGGACCTCAAGCAGTGTCTCAGGCAGGGCTTTGCCAACCTAGTCTCCTGATATTTAGAAACTTAGTAAGTATTATTTAAATTTAGTTCTGAAATAAGGGCCCTGCCTAGTCATTTATGGAGGCCCTGTGTACCCCTCTTTCTTCTAGTGCAATAATGAGACTGCTCTCACTAATGAGACAGTATTCTGAGCACCTTTCTGTATCACACCTGCTGTGCCCTTGTGCATCTGATTCCTGGGACCAGGGTGGTGGGGCTGTATGACACCTTTTAGAGTCACTGTCACTCATGGCATTTTGACAAAATCCTGCCACACCTGGCACAAAAGTGAGGCAGTGACATAATAACAAAGGATCCCATTGTTTGCACTCTATTGTTTTATTTATTCTTTCTAAACCAACCCTAAAATCACTACAGTTTATTTCACACCCTGTGTAATGATATTCCTCTGTTAATAAATCACTCCAGAGACTGGTGCTCTACTTGGAATGAAATGGAAACACTGATGAGGTTCTGTTTTCCTAGCCACCAAATTTTTGGTGCTCTGTAGGGCTCAAACAACAGAGAAGTCCCAGGTAACAGATTTTGTTCCAGCAACACAGACCTATAAATCCTGCTCTTGAACAGGCAATATAAACAATAAGCAGTGTTTCTTGATAAGTAACGTATACCTAAAGCACCCAGAGAATTATAAAGTGTGTTAGCTGGACTGAGTTTGGGTGGAATTTTAGTTACATAGGTGAAAATAGGGCTTAACTAAGGCATGCTGCCCAAAACCAGAGCAGCCTGTGAAACATTTCCTGTGGTATCTCTTGGTTGTTGCATTTACATATTCATAATGTTGGAAGTGCTTATTTCATGTACCACATCCCATGAATGATAATTTTGCCTCCGTATTTAGAGGTTTGCCTCAGATATTGAAACAACAACTGAGTAGCCTCTGCTAGCTGACATTACTTCTCAGGCACAGTCAAATGAGAACGACCATTTCAGAGTGTGCAATTGACAGTCTGGTGGTGGCTGGGGTGGAGGCAACACTACTGAAGCAAGAAATCCCAGAGCAACTTGACAGGCAAATGTAAGAAAACATAGGGGAAGAGGACAGAGAAAATGGGTTGGTGGATGTGCATGTGAATGAATGGGAAGAGAGAAGACCTTTTTATTTTGTTTTTCATTTTTGACAGCTATATATCAGATTATCCTTCCATGCAGAAAAATGACAGCAACACAGTAGAGATACCTGAGCTTTCTTTAAACTGACTGCACTGAAAACCTAGCAAGTTAGCTACATCATAGAATCATAGAATCATAAAGGTTGGAAAAGACCTCTAAGATCACCAAGTCCAACCATCAACCCAATACCACCATGCCCACTAAACTACACCCTGAACTGCCATGTCTATACGTTTTTTGAACACCGCCAATGATGGTGACTCCAGCACTTCCCTGGGCAGCCTATGTACAGCTCAATGGGGAGTTTGCCCTAATGAGAAGTTAACTGGGATGTTTATGTACTAATAGCTACCCAGTGTTGTTATTAATATTACTAACTGGTACATATTATCAATATTCAATGATGCCAATAATGTCTTTCGGATTTGAGCTCTTAGATATTCTGTCAAACGAGGAAGCAGTTAACGACCTGCTATGCCACCAGGACACAGAGAGAGAAGTCTGTGGGGCCTGATGACACCCACCCAAGAGTAGTCAGAGAGCTGGTGGAGGAGCTTGCCAAGACATTCTCCATCATTTATCAGCAGTCCTGGTTAACAGGGGAGGACCCAGAAGACTGGAGACTTGCCAATGTCATACTCATCTCAAGGGCCTGAAAGAGGATCCCAGGAAGTACAGCCTTGGCAGCCTGACCTCAGTACCAGCGAAGATTATGGAGACGTTCATCTTGACAGCA
>NW_010550295.1:21666-22253 GCF_000687285.1 Phaethon lepturus | reverse complement strand
CCACCTTCCCACGGGAGACGGGATCCACACAGGGCTGTGGGATCAGGGGCCGTGGCGAGCGGGCAGTAAAACCTCAGATGGTGCCGTTTTCCTGCTTTTCATTGCAGACTCGGGAATATGATTTTTTTTTTTCCTTGGGAAAAGAAAAAGAAAGCGTCAGCTGCAGATGTTGAGAGGCAGACGCGAGCGTGCTCTTTGCTTCCTTGCCATCCCCGTGCCCCTTCCTATGGCTGGGTTCCGACATGAAACGTGCTTCTGAAACGTGCTCAAGTCTCTCCTCTTTCTCCTTCTTTGCCTGGTTTTACACCAGAAGACCGTCACAAGCCCCGCTGGCTGCCGGCAGAGTCACAGGGCCAGGGGAGAGGCGCAGCGGCAGAGCCGGGGGGCTGGTGCCTGGTTTGGAAATCGGGGCTGGGACCCCAGCAGAGCCGTGCAGGCTGCACAGTCAGAAGGTCAAGTGAGCAGCGTCAGGTCCTCTCCTCTTGGGAAATCTTTAATTGGCACCCCGAAACCCAAGTGATGGTTGCTGGAAATGTTGTTTGTAATAAAAATAAATGTGTTCTTAATTTTTATCGTTTAAAGGTAAA
>NW_010550295.1:575-21610 GCF_000687285.1 Phaethon lepturus | reverse complement strand
CTTTCCCTGGCCTGCTCACTTTATCAAAATCTTCCCACTAACCAAATTCTGTCGTCGTAACCTTGCCCGCTCCCAGGGTACCGGTGCTGTCTCTTTGCCTGGTGTTAATGACTGGCTTGGATGTGCACGACTAAAATATGTACAACAATGCAGAGGCTCCAAAGCTGTTAATCAGCAGAGGAGATACGGATGGTGATCGGAGAGCCCAAAGTGTACTAATACCCAGATCCCAGAACTGACAGAGAGCTGTGCACGTGCATTTGTTCCTTCTAAAAGTATCAAAATGTTAGGCAGGAAAAGCTCATGTTTGTTTCTGGGATCTCTGAGGCTGGATAACAGTGGAGTTTTAAATAAATTGCTGCTGGCAATGACCCTTGATTAGCAGGGTATCCTCTGCGGTTTTGGCAGAAAGAAGAAGTCATCATCACCTCTCTGGAGCGTTTCCCACCCTGAGGAACGCTGACGTGTCTCACGCTCCGAGCGCGTGCGCGGGCATCGGCGCAGAGGAAGGCTTTCCCACAGGAGCGTTTGCTGGCCCTGCCGTGGTGCTGAGGCTGCAGGCTCTAGAACAGGTCGCTGGCGTAGCACCAGCAGGTCCTCCGGCTGTCCTGCCTCCCCAGCGCAAGGTTACGCGCCTGTCTTGTGCCTGCTGCCCCTCAGCAAGGCCCTTACCCCCCCGTGAGCTTGTGTGCACCCCGGTGCTGCTCCTTGTTGGTACCCCAGTTTTGAACAGTAAAGGCCAATGCAAGAAGGGAATCATGAAGTTTTTCTGTTGAGGGCACCTGGACCAATTTTTGAGATGGGAAGATTTTAGGATGTGGGTGGTCTTGCGTTTTCTTGACATCAGTGGTCTCCTAGCTGGGTCAGTTTTCAGAGTTAGCTCCCATTTTCCTCATAAAAGTTAATTGCACTTTAGATGCTTCTGGCCACATGAAAACTAAAGATGCGGCAATTTCTGACCTCAGTGTGTACAAAGAGGGGGAATCAACTTTCGGTCGCTACCACACCGTGGCATCTGCACAGCAGGCACGTACACTGGATTTATGTGCATCCACTGTCTCAGAGCAGGATCCGAGTGTGGTACCGCTCCACGTCGAAAGGAAATCAGAGCTTATAATATTCAACTGGTTACTATAACCCCCACCCACCCCAGGTTTAATATTAGAACTATTTTTCACGTTGAAACCGAAATAGTACAAAATATGGGCTTGCTGTAATTGTTGTTAGATTATGTGTCACCCTGATAAGATGTAACAAATATTTTCCTACACAGCAGGGCCCGTTTCCCCACGAGTAATGGATGGAGAAACTTCTCATAGTGTGCAGGCAATCGGTCGTAAAAACTTCGCTTAGAAGATTAATGCATTAAGTGCAACCTTTGTGGAAAATAGGAAGAAAGGAATTAAAATAATCGTTTGTTCTTTCACGTTTAATATTAATAACCAAGCTTATTTGGTGGGAATGTTCCTTGCTGCATGTGCCTTCCCACTTCAAGGGGCTGCTTTGTGTCAAATAAGTATTTCCATTTTTTTAAAGATCCTCCAGCAGCAGCTGTTGTGTATGGTGCAGTGATTCTTTCAACAGAACTATTTTTATCAGTAATATGAAAGACTATTTTCATGGGCAAAGCCTTGACACCAGTAAGTCTGTTGGACGTCACTTAATAGGCTAGATAAACATTCGCTCACCATTTAGCGCAGGATTCTCCCTTTGGATCACAGCTTTACGTCTTTCGTAGACACTTCATGGCCGTTAGGGAGACGGCACCCCCGGGAGCGGGCTCTGCAGAACCGGTGCGCGGTCGGAGTGAGGCGGGGGCTTACTGGCCGCTGTACGAATGCCCAGGTGCAGAGCGGACGAGCGAGGCCCTTCTCGTCACGAGCTGGTTTGCACCCACGCAGGTCCTGCAGCGGCAGAAGCCTGGGTTTGGGAGACCCGTCCTAAGCACACCCCGCACCTCATTCTGCCGTTGCCCCTTCGAAGGGATCTTGCTCCTTTCTGGGGATTGTTTCGTACCAGCCACTGCTCTGACACAGGCTTCAGTTAACTAACTTGGCAGATGTCTTACCCGATGAAGCAATGATTATATTTTTTAAATTGCTCAAGGTGTGGGAAAAATACCAATTTAGATTGAATGCTGCTGCTTTCCCCCGCCATGTGTATTTTTGAGATCTTGTTTTCTTCCTGAAGTACACTTCTGTCCCTGCAGTCAGCCTCAAGTGACAGGAACCATCAGTCATGAAGTCAGCTACGAAAGTAGGGTTGGATGGAACGGCTAATTTTCAGTGGGTGGCACACAGTTCACTTCTTCCTAGGTCTCTGCTTGCTACCTGAGGTCTGGTAGGCTATCCAGCTTGAGTTTTACAGAGGATCACTTGTTTTACTACTTGTAAGAACGGCTATTTCTTCCCCGTTTTACAGAACTCGAATTTTTATAAAGAACACTTTGTAAGCAAAGAAATAATTGCTTTGCCAAAGGAGAAACAAGAGTTCCTGCCCTCTCCTGCTGATGGGAGGCAGCGGGAACAGTGGTCTTAAGATTTCAGTATCTGGGAGGCACCACCCTTCACTGCCCCAGCAGGTCTTTCGCTGCTGTGTGAACAGAGCCGAATTTATCAGTGAAAAGCCAATGCCATCAAACATTAATTGGGACTTTGAACAGCTCTGGCATTCAGAATTATTTAGGGCTTATTCAAACTTCTTTCTAAATTGATCAGTTAGATATTTCAGAAAACTCAAAGGAAAATGGTACTTATAGTCTTAAATAACTACATTCATCATTGCCAACGACTTTCAAACTGCAACAGAAAAAAAAAAGGTTCAATTTTGACCATGTGGCAGCTTAGCTCACTGGGTCTCTTTCTGTCATGTTGTGGCACTAAAACAGAACATGCCATCCTCCCACAGTAAAAAGAGATTTTAGAAGCGCTGTGGAAATTAGTCCGATGGTATAGTTGCAATCTTTAGTCATTTGGAGCCAGTAAGACAGAGAGGTTTTAGGGCTGAAAGCAGGATTGCTCCTTGGCCAAAAATATTCACAGATAAACCAAAAATCATTCATTAAATATCTCTGTCAGTCACTACTGTTTAGTTGCAGATGTAGAGAAAGGAGTAGATAGATGATTTGAAGTACAAAAGCTAATTAGGGTTGGCTGACAGAGTACTGAATTTTACTTTGAAGAATGCAACAGGATTTTAAAATGACTGAGATGGTAGAATGTGATCAAAACATTATTAAATCCAAACCATTCAGCTTCCTTCCAGCTCCGCTTTTTGTTCCCTAAAAAATCATTAGCAACTTCCACAAACAGCACTTCAGCGCAAGGAAGAGACAAACCTCTAGAGCACATAGGGATGAGGACAGAGGTTTTTAGCAGCTGGATTCCTTTCCCAAGATGACGATGACTGAGCTTACGCATTAGTTTTAGAAACCATCATTCTACGATTTAACAAGGAAGCTTTGTTACATTTGATACGTAGCAATTAAACCATGTAAATGTATTTTATATAAACATAAATGCTATGGCTCTGTGATCACTTCAGCTTAACTATCAGGAACTCTTAAAAGAAAACCTCTTAGGAAAGCAAAATGAGTAACAGAGGTGCTTTTTACCTTTAAAAACAAACAAAAAACCCAACCCAAACCAAACCAAGCGATTGCCAGTGTCTGCCTAATGTAGTACTGCTGAGATTCTCCCAGTGTGAGGAACCAATGACTTTCTCTGAAGGATTCATGGAAGGCTTAGTAGGAAGGGTGTATGTTTGGTACATGTCAGAAAGCTTCTCCTTTAGGAACATGAACTAAAATTTTTGATGAGGTAGAAGCATTAATTGAAAACTTACCTTCTCCACTTCGCAGCTGCTAAAAAGGGCGTTTAAAACTAGGCTCCTGGCTCAAGTTATTACTTCTTCTCTTCCCACCTTACAAACTATGCTTATTTAAGTAAGTGTACATAAAGTGTTTTAAATCACTAAAGGCTCTAATAAAGAATGTGAGGTTAGTCACTTTACAAAGCTTCTACATTTTTTTCCTAGCTCATCCATTTACATGGTTACATAGATCTGTATTTCAGTGTTACAAGGATCTTAACCTTTAAAGTATTTATCCTGAGAGCGCTGTGAAGCAATCAAATATCAATATCCATGCTTTACAAAACAAGGAAGTGTAGTTTGTGAAGAAGAGAGTAAGGCTAAGTTCACACCAAGTCTGTGCAGAGCAGGACTTCAAACCTCAGTTATTGGGTTATTCTTTTCACCATTTTTAGTTTGCAATTTTCTTTTGATCCTGGGTGATCAAGAAAGTGGGGACAAAACATAGTGAAAAAACAGCTAACCATGATGGAAAGTAATTTTTATTTAATCTGCTTTAAGAAAACACAAAGAAAGGATAAGTTACTCTAGAAGAAAGGCTTTAAACAGGGCCAAGATAACTACCATTATGTATTTCTGCATTCTCCAAAGAAGTCTTCAGAAAACAAAAAACAAGACCTACAAAAGAGTAAATACTTTAAAAAGGTCCCAATACTACTTCTTTCCTTTGCTGTAGATCTATTTTTGTGCTGCCAAACCATTTTACTCCTATTTGGCTTTGTTAATTCCAACTTATTTTGACTGTTTCTTTAGGCAGGTAAACACCCAGGGCAAACACATGCAAGCTTCCAGTATTCTTGAAATATTTTATTATGAAGCACTTCAGACCAACTTTGATTCAAAAAAAAAAAAAACAAACTCATCTGTAAAAGGAAACTATTTTAAAACAACTTTCATAAAGAAAATAGACTGTCCTTAAGCATCAACTTCAGTTAGTTAGAGCTCTTCTGTAATGAAATCTAAAGACAAAACCGATGGATCAAGAGCTATTCATTTCATATATACTCATAAAAGGAAGACTAAGATGTTACACAGACATCATAGAGCATCCTACTGTTGATAATGAAATAGGAACACTTGATAGTTAATTCTGGCCTGACAAAGCAGTCCAACATTTAAATATTTTTCAGTCCCAAAAGAGACAAACCATTAACGTTTCTCATTCAATAATTAAGCCAGCCCTGGGTTAAAGCCACTTCAAAGCATCTAACATGATAAGCTCTTCATTTCATGTACTTCTCCTGTTGATCAGCCAAGATTTTTGCTGAGGATTTGGCATCATAGAAAAGTTCATTTATTTCTTCAATATGCTCTTTCTCAATGCTGTCTTTCCCATTAATCTTGGCAAGCAGGTTAGCTGGGGTCAGTAACTGCACAGCATACCTGTGATCAGACAGAGATGGATGAATAATTACAATTCAGTGCATCCCAGTGAATTGAATATATGTAGAGGTGGGAGGTTTGTTAGGAAGCACACAGTTCTATCAGCAGTATAAAAAGTCTGCAAGACCCTCTAGCACCTACATTCCTTAAAGGAGGAAAAAGGACGATTACCACTCTTTTTTTAATGTCAGCACTGTTCTTAATAGACCGTGTTATTGCATGGGAGACATTTGTCTCAATTCCAAGAGTGAGTTATCCTACAATGTTTTTAGACTTGGTCACACCCAAGAGAAAAGCCAATTGTGCTCAACTTACCTTAAGGTTGTCTTGGTACCAATTTCCCCTAAATGGTTTAGAGCTTCTTCACTAATATTAATTCCTTCTGTCTGAGCTCGAAGTTTTATGATCTGTTGGGATGAACACATAAGTCAGGTACCAGCCCAAACAATTAGCATGCTATACTACTTAGCTTAGTATCTGGAAACTATCAGATTAGAGATGAGACATACTACAGAAGGAGATGGTGTGGAGAGTTATCTTAGTGTAAGTCACCACTAAACTAGAATTTGTAGAATTCTAAGTCTTTGAATAGGCAAATATAATGTTGAAAAACTGATTATCACAAAAGGCAGGTAAAGTAACACATCTGGACTACTAACCCTTCATGATAGTTCCGTGTGGTTAGCAAAGTATATCTACCAATACGGAACAGAAGATGAGAACTTAAGTAATTAAAGGGAAAAAGTATGCAGGAAGTAAGTGACAGCTGGAGTCTTGTGGACAGCTACACCAGCTAAATTTGGCAGTGCATCATTGCCACTATACAGCAGAGCCCTCCAAAAAGCCCCACAGAAAGCTATGCCCTTTCCTTAGCAGCTCACAACACTCTTTTTATTCAATCGACAAGAAGACAAGTAAAATAAATCAAAAAGTTACTTTCTATGATTCACCTATTCCTGCAAGAAGAAAAAAATCACTAAGAAGAATCTAATCTTTCAAGAACAGTCTCAGGCTTGTACCAGTTTGGCGATCTTCACAAAGTTGGAGAGCAAGATATCACCAATAAGCCTGAGCATATAAAGCTGTAACAAAAGTGGCACAAGTCTCTCGGTAGTCCGTATTACCAGCTGAGTGATAAGGGGCAGACTGGATAATGATGTTGTGTTGTAGTGCTGAGATAACTCTGGAACTGCAAGCCTCATATAATACAGGTATTTTTCACTTTGGCAGCTTTGTAAACAAGATATCAAGAGGCATTCGTTTAAATTAAAGCCATAAAAATGCGCTAGGGGAGTCAGGGTAGGGAACAGAGTAAAAGAGACGGGCTTGAAATGGCAGGAAGTTGTACTAAGATATTAATACTGAATATTGGCAACGCTGCTGCAGATTGCAATTTCAGACTGAAGATTTTTTCTGCCTTTTAGATCACCCAAACATCACCTTCCCTTCATTCAAATACTGATACTTTATTCTCCCCCTGCTAGAAACAAGGTATCTCGAATGCCTCATCTTTAACAATCTACGTAACTTTTTATCCAGCAACTTGGCAGAACTTTACTGGAGGGTTGGGGCCCAAGCCGTTAACCCAGCAAATACACATATAAGCAACCTGCTATGAAATAGGAAAAGAAGTGTTTATCAGGTTAAATACATTAGGAACAAAAAGTGCCAGTTATAACCTCTAATTTCTAACAGCTGGCACATATGCAAAAAAGTCTGATTACAACAATACCTGATTAGAATATGCATAAAAGTGAATTTTCTCCCTATTTTGGCTGCACTAAGGTAATTGTGAGTCTTGCTCTCAAAGCAGTGCTACACAATGGGGTTTCTACTTTATCAACACAAAGAGAAATATTTTGAACTGGTTATGAACAAACTTTCAGTAGATACATGGACAATTCTTGTGCTGATAAATAAATCAATTGTGAAAGGCCAATGCAAAGAGTCTCACACAGAAACATCAGCAGTGAAAACTTCTTCCTAGCATGCAAAAAAAAAAGGAGCAAAAATAGAGAAATAAGTCTTATTTTTAAAGCCCCACAATTGTAATTAGTTAGAAACCAAAAGTTAAGTATAATAGCTCCTCCTCTCCTCCCAAGAGAAGTAGTCATTCAAAAGCCCTAATTTAAGGGAAGATAAGATTACCTGACTATGGAACATGATTTATGGGACATAATGTCTGGACTCTACATTTAGCTTTAGGAAATGCCACTGTAAACACTTCCTTTCCCTCACCCCTGGGGAGGGTGGAAATCACAGCACTTACCCAATTACCACTTACTCTTCTGAAAAACAACAGTTCAGAAATGAGCCCTTTAACGGTGTATTATCTGCACGATAATACAGCAGACTAGGCAGGTATTATATATAGCAACCTTAAGAAAAAGTAACTCCTACTACCCTAACTACCCAAAATTGACATAGAATATAGGGAAGTCCAGACAATAGTCTTTTACATCTCCAGACTGAGTAAAAGTCATGCTAAAATTTGTTTTGTATACAGACAAAACATCATCATATTGTTAAATCACTGGGCTGCTTCTACTGTGATCTATACTATAATGCTTTAAAGTGTTCTTTTAGGTACAAAAACATCATCCTGAGAATGGCTCACAACAACCGTACGTGAAAAGCTCCTCAAACCAAGTGAAATGAAGCTTTGCCTCTATGTTTATATTCGATAAATGCCTCGGCTTCACCTTGGCACTTATCCAGCAGCAGGAGACTATTATCTCGTGACAATGCTCTCCTCCATTGACACTATCTCTTAAATAATACAAAGAATTGACATGATAAACCGTAATGTCTTCTGCATTGTGTCACTTCACAGCATTGAGACGCTAATGAGGGGGATCTTTGACACGATGCATCATAATAGCACCCAAGCATTATAATCAATACACAATACATTGCGATGGCCCCACAGGAAAAGTTTCAGGCATTCAGAAGTGTATCTTTGCAACACTTACTGTGCTTACATTTCCAAACTTGACTAGGAGCATGAAAATCCTCCCAGTTTCAGGAGGCAGTCCTAGTAGGTTAAAGCTGTTCTACAGGGCATAGAAGCAAAAATACAGTGCATGAAGTTGCATTCCTCAATCCCCCTGATCTCCTATGTGGAGGAACAGCTTGAGGTCTGGGATCAAAGGTCCCAAAATGTGACACTTCATCTCATACCAACTGAAAAAGCACTACCTTCTGGAACCTGCAAACTCCATGGAAAGCACATCTGTGCAAGAGATAAGGTCAGGTAATAGTTCGGGCTATTTCATGCAAGTGAGAGGTCACTTTCAGCTCTAGATATGCTGACCAATACAACTCATCAGTGGGTAGAAGTCAGACAGAGAAGTTGCAGGCACACACAATTTTAACCAGCTTATTGTAAATGGTTACTAAAGCAGCATGCATTTAGGAAGTGGTAAGCTTTTTGGCACAAACCTTGGTGACCACAAAGAGTCAAACAGCTCTATAGTAACAGAATATGCAGATACATTGTGGTCATCCCAACAGACTAGAACTCTGGGACTTTTATAAGTTCTCTTAAAATGCTGTGCATACCTGCTTCATTTCTTGGGGTGTATACAGCATGGTTCGGATAATCATTACTCTATCCAGCAGATCCAGTGGTATTCCATGAGGAGACACTACATCCTCTGTGCCTCTAAAGGAGACACCATACAGAAAGAGATCAGATACTATTTTGAGCTGAGTACATTGATTTTCTAAAATCATTAGTAAGTGACTACACATCTACTAGTTTACAATTCTGTGTCTTCCCACAGAGACACGCTCCCCAGATAGCAACAGGAAACATTCTAGTCTGAAGTCCACACTGGTCAACCCAAGGGAAACAAATACTATTTCTGGAGCTCTTAAACATGCCAATCAAAAATAGAGGTGGTGCTTTCCTTCATGCTTTCCTGTGTTGTATCTTACAATACAGCTTTATCTAATGTTCCAAGGTATCTTCCAGCAAGGAACAAATCGTACTTACTAAGTTGTTTAGCAGTATCAGTGGAAATTACATGTGCTACCATCCATTTGGAGAACATCCCCTCTTGCTAAGCAAGCCATTAGTCTGTTCAACCCTTTCCCCAATCCCTCCAGTAGTTGACATGCCATGCTCGCAATCCAGAAAATTGAGAAGTGGAGGTCTGTGCATGAAGGATAGAGCAGGATCTAGACCCCTAACCCTTTTATTTCTTTGACATACAACACCCAACAGCAAAGGCTGCAGACACCTGTACTCTTGGTTTTCCAAGACCACCATGACTTGCTGTGAAGTCAGGAGCGAAAGATATCCAGATTTCAAGAGATCTACAGAGGTTGCAAGCAAAAACAGTGAAGTGCTGGTAGAGAACTACATTTCCAAGCTCAGTGCTAGTATTTAGGCACTGCAGCTTTGGTCATGGTCCTCCTTGGGAAATGAATCAAAATGCCCTGCAATCATCTGCTATACTCTTGAGTAGATGGTAGTGTCTCCACTGAAGTGATTCCTTCTCTTATGAGGTTAGAGAATCAACTATCCTATACAATACATTTTTCCCTGACCCTTTTAAGAGCCATCAACAGGCAAATCAGAGCATTGCTAACTACTTGAGATAGTAGTAGTACACAGTTAAGACCTTGCTTTTAAGGACTTAATTTACCTATATTAGATAGAACTATTATATGGAAATCTTCCTTTCTCACAGTTTTTTCATAACAAGATCTGCAGGGAATCTATTCTGACAGATCTTTATTTGCTTTACTTTTACAAGACAGTCTTTTTATTCCTTTGCAAAGAGAGCACCACAACATCCACCTTAAACATTTTTGAAGGGCTTATCACCTTAACTTCTAAGCAATGCAAACAGAGAAAGATTAATACCAGATGAGCTGCTAAGAGGGAAAGGAATAGCTGGTTACACAGCTGAATTAAATCAATTTAAAAAGTAGCAATCATTGCTAATGACAGCTTCTTTAGACATAATTAGACCTAGACCACAAATTAGCAGTAGAACTTAAGGAAGAATCTGAAAGAGGAGAGCACTTTTACTGAACATGCAAAGAACGCATTGTGTGCATGCAAAATATTAAAGTGGAGGCACGAACTGGAGTGGAGATGAAAACCAAGTTAGTTGGCAAG
This sequence comes from Phaethon lepturus, assembly GCF_000687285.1. Classification (NCBI taxonomy): domain Eukaryota; kingdom Metazoa; phylum Chordata; class Aves; order Phaethontiformes; family Phaethontidae; genus Phaethon; species Phaethon lepturus. The sequence continues at coordinate 11,226 of NW_010550295.1, read as the reverse complement.
AATGAAGTATCACAAAAAGCCAGATCAAAATACTAGGAAATACAAAGGGTAGGGAGAGGACGAACTGTGACATGCTTTAACAGTAAGAACAGGAAGCTTAAGTCTGATGCAATGAAGATAGAAAACAGCAAAATAATCCAGAACAGAAGGAAACTATGGTATCAGAGGTTTGTAGCTCTGGTGCTCTTGATGTCTCTAATGTGCAAGCAACAGATGCATTGAGGTATCCAATGAGAAAGGTAACTGTTACAGATCATCCAGGAACTAAGACAATTCAGAAGCTGTTAGAGAAAGATGTGTCCGTGGAAATAAAAGGAGGAATTCCAGTGTGCTTTAACTCAGTCAGCCTGGCATTAAATGCTTGTCCTCTTGTGAAGCTCACAAGCAGTTCTTCAGCACTGATACAGCTTGCAACCCACGCAGGAGATTATCACAGATGTCCGTGTCAGAGACAAAGCCTTCAAAGATTATAACTCTACTGATACAGCTAATTCCAAGGTTTATGGACCAATGTAAACTGGAAAATTAAAGTTTAGACATCGTACCTGATAACACAGTTTCCTCGATTGGAAGCAAAGATGACAATAGGGGAAATAGAAGACTCCAGTGCTCGGTGCAGGTATGTGAAACATTCAATATCCAGCATGTGAACCTCATCTACAAAGAGTACACCTGGGACTAGCTCTGCAATGCCTTGATCAATATATTTATTTACCACCTTATTTATCTCTCCTCGAAGTTTGTCTGAGAACAAAAAGAAACTGTTAGTTGTTCTGCTAGTGAACTATAGGTCTGTATGAAAGGCTTAAAGCAATTAAAATTCCCCTTGAATTTTGTCATAGTTTAGTATCTTACCACTACAGGGAAAATCTCTGTGATGCTAAAATTTTGTGGCATTCAGTCCTGTACTGGGGAAACATCTGTGCAACAAAGTATTTCTAAACTGAAGTTCTCACACTTAACTGAGGTAGTCTGTCCCCTTACATGGCTTGGGGAGTTTGGCAGGTGTGTGGGGAGATGTCAGTCAAACCTCAATTTAAAACATGGAACTTAATATAAGTTTCCAAGCATGGCTGAAAAGAACATCACTGAAAGAATAAAATATTGATACTGTATTGCAGCAAAGAAGTTGCGTTCAACAACAAAAAAAATAGGGCTATATAAATTTCTGTGAACATATGGATCTCAAAGCTATGCAAGATGTTACATCAATAAATCTGACGTTAGAATAAGCAAATTGACCTCTGGAACAGACTAAATACTTCAAAAGGCCGCCATTCAAGTTAGGTATTGAAACAGACTTTGATCTAAATTTAGATAGTCATTTACTGAAACAGCATTTCTTTCAAAGCAAAAAGGAGACTAGATCTTTCTGTAGATCTTTTTTTACTCCAGTGATCTGTAGGTAGGAAGAGCAGCAGTGCACTTAGAGCATCAAGTCAATAGACAGCTGCTATAGAGGTATCTGAACCAAACCACGGTTAGAGTTTTTAAAGCCATTTTTCTACTCCACAGAAATTCTTTATGGTTGCTTCACATAAGCATGCATCCTAACAACATTTTTTAGATTTTTTTGTTGTTGCTGTTCAGTTTGGCTCTTTGTCAAAGTGTGAACCTCATACTCTCTGGCAGGAGTGTTTTGAGAAAGGGGGGTAGCACTAGTATTCCAACCTCTTTCTCCCCAGGAAGATTAGGTGCCAAGTACAATATATATTTTATCACTAAATGTGTGAACCAATAACATGTTGTACTGTTTCCAGCCACTGCAATTCTGGCAGCTGTATCACTGCTTTTTGAAATCTTAATATTTATTAATAAATATTACATAAGCATTCATTTAGAGATGCTGCGTGAATAACCCTATTTTTAATCCTTTTCTAACTGGCAAACATATAGGTTATGTTGATCTAAAAATACCATGCAGGATTCATACCAGTAATTTCAGTTTTCTTAGGTTTCATCAATTGGCCCATCATAGAAAGGATGTCTTGCCCACCCTAGGAAAAGAAAGTTACAGATTAGCGATGAGGTCTCGTAGTGAACGCATACCATGAGAATTTTGTACATCAGGAATTGGTTAAAGAAGTTGTTTCTTGCCGTTAACTTGACACTTTATAGCAGCAGTGGCTGATAATCTGTCAAAGGTTAGGTCACTTCACTGAAGCAGTATTCTAAACATAATCATTTAGCTACGTCCTCACCCTTTCTTTAGCCTCATTCATTTGGAGAACATAAAAAATTAAAATGAGGTATCCTCTTTTAAAAAAACTGTCACAGAGAAGCTCGTAAGGACCAAGACTGTCAGGGAACACAAAGACTTGGATTGCCTGTGTGCATGGTAGGTGTTCAACCTGCAAACACAGGAACAATTATGCTGAGTTTTAAGGGTTTTGAACACCTTTATTTTTATCATGTAAATGATTTTGTTGGAAAAAGGATGTTTATTTTGAAATTAAATAGGTTAAGGGCTTGTAGTATCATACTGTAGGGATGCCAGCCTTTAAACAAAGATACTGTATTGCCAGTGGCTTTTGTTTATGATACAGATGGAATTCTCTCAATACTGGGTTTATGTTAAGATACAGCAAGGAGTCATTCTCCTGTTTTCAATTTTTTGCTGCAGTATGCTCAGAGCTCTACTGAAAGTCACAAGAAAATTTAACAAGAGGTTATGAAACATTTCTGAAGGAAGCAGGGACATCAACAGAATCTGCAGCAGTCAAAAATAATTAGTAACCTTTTATCATAGTGCTTGCAGTTTCCATTTCATGGCTACAAAACCATAAACACAGAGCAGAATAAGATAATCTGTATTCAGAACTTTTGATAAATAAAATGACACAGATCTGACTGCTGCTACCTCACATCTGTAGGCAACTTTTCTTCTGGAGAGAAAGTAATAATCTCTTTTCCTAGTCAAGAGAGGCAGCCCACACTGCTCCTTCTCGGCAGGGGACAGGGCATAGTGGTGGAGGGAAGGGGAGAGCTAGGTCTAGATTATGCATTAACTGTGAAGGTAGCAGATCCCAAATATCCATGTAGAAGCTCTGCTATGGCTATAAGGTTGTTCTGTAGTGTTAGAAAATTACTCTGACAAATATTCCATGACCAGGTGCATGAATCCTAGTCTAACAACTGCCTCTAACCTACACGGCAGGGCCACTGAGGTAGCCAACTGCAGCATGACCTCAGTCCAGAGAGGAGAGGCAGACTGGCCTTCAGGGTGTAACACCTACTGCTTTTCCTATAGTGGAATCTTTGAGGGCGATTTAGGACAGCTCAAAGCTTTCTACATCTCCTTGATTATTCTAGTAACCATCACATCTATGTCAAATAATTTTTCTGTAAAGACTTCATCTGTGGAATCAGATACCTGAGGTCGAGCATTGGCCACATCCAAGTCATGCAGGGTGACATCCTGAATAATTTCCTTTTTCTTGTGCACATCACCCTTTGGCAAGGGAACATACTCTTCAGCTTCAAGGTCAAATTCTGTAGCATAGATATCACACCTGCCTTGCCTCTGAGGAAAACCAAAGAGAAACCCAGGTATAGAATTAGTTTCAGTGCCAAAACCTTGAATGACATGAAATTGATAAAGGGTTTGGTTCACAATTCCAGTCCTGACAAGCTTCAGCTGACAATTCAGACATCCCACTCCGTGCTTAGCCACAGGCATACCCTATCTATTGATCAAAGCTCAAAAACTCTGTTGAAAAACACCTGATATTTTCAATAGTAAGAATATTCCACTCCTCTCTCCCCTTCTTTTAACCGTATGCAATTCTTGCTAAAGGACAAATCCAGCAGATCAGCTAGAGATTGGGAGAATTGTTCAAGACTCCTTTGTAGGTGGGTGATTTATTATATGATACAAAATATTATGCTCATCCATTAAACAGGAAGTATCGTTGTACACTACTTTCTAAATCAGATATGAAAAGAATGCTAACTAATGCAGTATCCCCTTCTACATGTATATATCTTGTGGAAAAAATACCAGAGCGATAAAAGAAAGATTAAATACACTGCACATGTCAGCCTGAAAATGACTAAAGCTACTTGCTTTTTCCCCCCTTCTCTTAAAGATGTCTTGATCTTACAGAAAAGAAAACTCATCCAGACAGCATCAGTGATAGCTTCCTTGCCAGATGACCTTAATCGTGAACCAGATGACCACGTTCTTCCAGTGCAAGAGAAAATTTTCTCTCCAGATAAGGAAAACACCGGGCTTTTTTTAGAACTTCCATGTAACCATTTCATGTCAGTTAAGGTTAATAAATAGGAGAGCCTTCTGACAAAGGCAAAGAGAGGTCTGCAAGAATGCATACACCTGCACAGAAGTGCAGAACTTTTCTTTTACCTTGACAGCTCCACTGTTTGCTTCAATATAAATAACATCACCAGTTTCCACTCGCTCCTTCTGCAAGCTTTCAAATATGCTTGGGTCCAGCTGGAGACAAGAAAACATAACAGTTGGTCAAAACAGTTCCATATTGTTATGGTAATCCAGAAACAGACATTTAGTCGAAAGCCCACTCTCACCACACAAAATTAAACTGCAACTGCACCGATCAATACCTCTAGGATTTTATAAAGCTGTTACACTTGAAGTAGTGATAGAGAATAAACCTGAAAGAAGATGCACAGAACTTGCTTTCTTACAAAAAAAATAATCTGCTATCTGAAGGAAGTGATAGCAGAAACCTAATTAATACCAGTTACTATCACAAAGTATGCCTTTGTGTAATATATTGACAATATATTTGTATCTATGATGCGGCACTTCTCTTGCTTTTTAACAAAACTTTTCTAAAAAATCTGGTTATGGCAGTGGATTACGCTACTTGATTTCTTGAATCTGTATCCTCTGTGGAGCTCTGTGAGGGAAAGTGAATGTCGAATACGTTAGATGCTTTTGGTCCTCTCAGTACATGTTTATACTTTTGCTCTGCATTTTCTTGTTTTTAGAGTGAACAAATGCAAGATGATACTTAATAACAGAGGCAGCTTTCAGTTCTCTCGTACTCTGACAGGAAAACTGAACAACATGGACAGAGTCTTGTACATGAAAACAAAGGGAAAGTGGGTCTGAGCTGGCAACACACCAGCTCAATTTCAAGTTCTCTATCAAATATTCACTAGAGCATATCTCCCCATATAGAAAGAAGGGATGTGACAGAAAGAACAATTTATACTGAAGCAGGCAAGGTTTCCCAAAACCATTCTCAAAAATTCAGTTGAGAATCAGGAAAACAAAGACGACCTTTCTCGTATGTTTGTTATCATGAACATGAATTTATAGCCAGGGTCAGAGGGAGCGTATCACAGACTGAGACAGATCATACTCCAGATTCCCAACTCAGCCCATTTTCTGTGGTACTAGTAATGTGGCAAAACTGCACAGGGATCTCTTCCTGCTTAAACTCACCTTTAACTCATTGGAGACATACAAGTGTGTGCTGACAAACAGAAAAATAACAGAGGCTGCTAACTGAGCAATGGGTTTATCCCCAGTTTCAATTAGTAGGAGGCAAGACTAACACCTAAATATTCTACATAAAGCAGATAAACATACATGGTCAGGAGTAGGATAAAGTTGTCTAGCTAAAGAAAACAGCTTCCTTGCATCCCCACTCTACAGAGATGGGGATCAAGTGCTTAAAATGGAAACAAGAACTGGTAAAACTAGAAGATGCAGATCTGAAATACTTAGGGAAATTTTTGAGACTCTACCATACAGACCTTCAACTGTTTGGTTCCCTTTGCGGTTTTGAGTCCTATAATTACATGGCTGATGGTTTTGCCATATCCCCCCATAGGATTTTCGGTCTCACATGGAGTTAGTTCTGTGACTTCTCCTTCATAAACCTCCTTGGTCTCTTTAATCCTCAACCCTGCAAGAAATTGTTTAGAACAGTTTCAGTACACAAATCAATGGCCGTATACACTCAGGAGTCTGATGCATTACTGCCAACAGAATGTAACATTATTAGGCTACATTACATTGAATGGCAATTTTTTGATTTTTGAAAGTAGAAAGATCAATTATTGTTCTCTTCTTCAATATTAAGTGAGAATATTCATCCTGTGTCATCAGAGTGAAAGGCCAGCCCAAGTTGTGACCTGCAAAGCAGTTTATTAAACTCTTAAGAAACTATTTTCTTTCTATCCATTGTTATTATTAGTTCTTAAAACAAATGTCAGTATCCTCTCTCTTTTCCCTCCCGCAAAGAGGGGATTTGCTTGATTTGTTCCCCTACACTAAAGTCAGAGTAACAGTTTGTCTTCTGAAACTAAAGATCAGTAAATATAACTGAGTTTTAGACAATTTTTGGACCATCAGAAAAGCCCTACAAAATAAAGAAAAAAAAAATGGGGAAAAAAGTAACTTCATAAACAACTTTACATTTTAGCAACTGAGTTAAAAATAACAAATTGATTAACAGGTATTGTATTAGAACCTCGTAAAACTAAGAAAATATTAATGTACCATTTAAAATACTTTTCAAGTTAACAGCAAAAGGTGAGCTAGATAAAATGTAGCAGAAACTGCTATAATGCAAATTTAAAACTATTTCAAAATAGCTGACAATGACATCCTTCCTTTGTTGTTTTTCAGACAGCAATCATCATGGTATCTCCTATTCTAGTCACAACTATCGCAATTAACTAAGTTATTTTAAATCGATGAATAATATAAAGTTGAAGAGTTTTACGGTTAGACTGTTCCAAAGAAAAACCACTATCATCGCCGCCACCACCACTACAATTATGCAGACGTTCTAACTACATAAAAGTTCAAAGAACCCACATCTGAAGAGACTCTATAAAGTATTTTATGAGACACACATGCCATACCAAAAATAATGAATGGTCTGTAACAAGATATAAGGAAGTCATCCTGCCCAGTCTGAGGCTATTAGGACTTTATAAAACTTTCCTTGTTCCATAACTTTTCATTTTGCTTTGAAATAGATCAGACACTTCACCAGTAATCTTGAGTTGCTGATAGGGATATATAAAGAACTGACAAATATGAGTCTGTCTCCCTCTACTGGACCCAAATTAAGACTAGGATTTGAAATCTGAGAAATAGGTTAATTGTGGATAACAATAATTTCTTGGCAAGAAACGTTTGCCTTCTTTTCGTTAGCGCTACATAAAGAGTTCTATATAAAGTTAACTTCAGTTATTTTTTTAAATGTTTTCAGGTATGCCAAAACATCAGACAAAAAATTAATGAACCTTTTGAGTTATAAGACTAACCTAGATAAGGCTGCATCACATCAGCTACATATGCAAGGCATGTGAAGAAACAGAATCTGTACAGTAAAACTGCTGGTGCCAAGAACTGGACATTCACAGGTTTGTTCTTCCTTTTTGTTTTGATTTTAAACTTCCAGCATAAGCTCTATTCTGCTCTGAAAAACTGGAAGCCCATTTATGTTTAGGGTATATTTTGTATGCTGCTACAGCATACCTTCCAGTTTCATTTCATCTTAACAGAATCCAATTCACATGCTCAGAGTCTGTTCCACAACACAAACCAAAGCCGAATCAGTGAGGACAACCTAGAGATTTGCTTCAAAAGCACGCCTCTAATCTCAACTAATGTGCTCATACAGATACGTCTATAGAAAATATTTACAGATGAACATCCTCTGAACAAAGGTAAATGATGCTTTGAATTTGCTGCTGATTATCCTTTGTTTTCAAATGAATCTGCACATATCACCTACAAACTTCATTCTCCAAAGAGTTATTTAACTAACTTAAACAGAGACATCTATTTACAAATCAGACACATAAGCCTAAGAAGGAAACGGTGGGCTATTTCATGTTTTGGTTCAATAGCACTATATGGAGTTTAATAGTGCTTGTTTGATTTACTGGCAGTTACAATTTGGAGACCCAGGGAACAGATACGCTATTTAAGTGGCTATTCCAATAGTTATTTTCTACTGCAATGGAGCTCTAACATTAGCTACCATCATCATCCTTGCCAGCTGCTATTAAGCTCTATACAGGACTAATCTCTCTCAGCTGAAGTTTTTTTAACCCATACAACAATTCCATCCTCTCATTTCCCACTCTGTCCTTTCATATTTCTTACATATTATAAACTCTGTACAGTACTTGGCCATGAGACCATGTAAAATTAAAAGACTCTCAATAACAAAAATTCTGTAAACTCAAGAGTTGCTCCTGTTTCCTTATACTGTAATGGGTCCAAACCAATTAGGATCTGTTATTTCCACGGAAGGGGAAAAAAAAAAAAAAGTAAAAAACTTGTGTTAAAAATCTCTGATCATTTTAATAAATTGAGGTGACTAAACCCCCTGAAAGTAAAATGCATAATATGAGCAATAGATGATGTATACAGAAGCTACTAACAAAGAATCATAAAAAACATCCCAAACCAAAAAACCTAAATTAATATTTTAGGTACTGACTAACTGACATGTGAGCTGAAGCTTCTCTTGCACCCAGTCACAGCTGGCACTGCACTATGCATACAATATCATTTTTTTAAAAACGTGCCCTTGTAAATTATTTACTAAGCAGGGAAGCTAAAACATACCTGAGATTTAAACACAATTGGGAAGTGTTCCATTACGAGAAATGGTGGTTACTAGTCCTTTAAAATACTTCAGATTTTTTTTTATGCTGATAAAAATATTCAATAACGGTTGTGTTATGAAAATGTGACACGAAATTCAACAGAAAGGAATAAAAGAAGTTCCATCTTTCATTAACACCAATATTTGTTTAGAAAGTGTCTCTATTGACATTCAGGGAATGCAGGGAACTAACAATGTAGCTGGCTGTTAAAACTTAGAGAGTTAAAATACTGCTGTCTCTAGAAATGACAACATAGATGGCATAAGTTTCATCTGTTGGTTCAGGTTTCCAAATCTCTGACAGGGAACTTCATCACATCAAGGAAATATTGCAGACTACTCAATCTCTGGCTTCCCTCCCTCAGGCCCTGCCAGCTTCATGGTAACTAGAAGACCAGAGACTACTGAGAGTTGCTTTCTTATAAAAGTCAATGGAATACTTTTGTTTCATTGCAAAACCGAGCAACTTCTTCACCCTACTGCCACCAAATGCTTAGATGATGTCCAAGGGGAAACATGGTGCAGAACCAAGGAAAATTAACTGTTAATATGTTCAGTACTAAAATCAGTTAGGCTATCTTTAGCCAATACTCATACAAAAAAGGGCCACTTCTAACTGCATTTATCAGCTGCCAGCAGCAATCACAGAAGAGATTTTAGATACTCATTGAGGTTGTGTTGCAAATTTAACCAATTTACATCAAGCTTGTAAAAGCGCTCTAGAATTGAGAAAGACATTAAATTCAAGTATTTATTTTGTTGGCACGGAACTTTCTTTGTGCTTGCTGGAACACTAAGTCAGACTAACACTGCCATTTGGGAGTCCCTAATTAAGACTGTTTGCTTAGTAGGGTGAAATCACCAAAATAAAAAAGGAGAGCACATTTTTCTGTCTACTAGTATTTCTGCTAACATAAGAAATTAAAAATAATTTTTCTTTCAACTTTATTCAGAGTCCCAGGCAAAATAAGGAGATGAATCAGGAGGATGAGAAAAGATTCCAGGGAAGTAGAATAAACCATAACACAACAATTAGATTATGGTTTATAAACAGAAAACCTGACTCCACTACGTGTGGAAGACATTCACTAAATTAAGATCAGCACTGAAAAAAAGAACATACAATAATCTGAAAGCCACCGTGACCACTGAGAAGTTTTTCCTTTTCAGATGACTGGGAAAAAGCAAAATAAGTAGCATGCAAAGACTTAATTCTTCTGTTTTTCTGAAACTTACCAATTGCACGTCGGAAGTTTTCCATTAGAACTTCTGTTTTCTTGATCTCAGTGGAATAGACCTCACTTCCAACCATAGGACAAAAGGGAACTTTACTTCCCAGTTCCTGAGCAATAGCTAAAGCCAAAGCAGTCTTTAAAAAAAAACAAAAACAAAAACAAATAAAACCACAAAACCCACACATTAATTTTTATGCAAAGGATTCTTTCTGCACAAAGTTAACTTTCCTCATCATATCACCTCCCATACATCAAGTATCAATTTAATATTAAGACTATTCTGTCTGACATGTATTTCTCACATACAACAATCCTCCTCCCCACAAAACAACTTAGACACATACAAAGTGACTCTTATCAAAGATTTACAGAACACTGAAAAGAAACAATACTGGGCATTTGAATTTGACATCTGATATAAATGCAAAAAGCCCTACATAGTATGGGAAAAATGAACACATCAAAAAATATTTAGGCTTTTAATATAAAATTAACTTCTAAGACTCTTCTTCAGAGACCATATTACTTAAGTGTTTAGTAACTTACAAGAGGAGGTTTCACACTAACAATGCCTGAACACACCACTGGATACTACCAACGTTGATGACATGGCAAAAATCAAAATATAAAGCAGGAAATCATGTCAACATATATGGTATGAAAAATTCCAGTAGATCAAAACATTATGAAACCACTACCTTAAGATGGTTTTGACAACAAGTTAAAACAAGATAGATTTGGGAATACTTTATTTCATATCAGAAAAGAAAAAGAATACCTTGCCAGTTCCAG
>NW_010550295.1:0-544 GCF_000687285.1 Phaethon lepturus | reverse complement strand
CACCGCCACCGCTCCCCCAGCCATTTTCTTGCTTTTGATTAGTTCCACTATCACCCCACAAGCCTATAAGTTAAATAAGTATTTACACTGTTGTTAAAAGTATTGCTATAATATCTTTTGTTCCGCTATTACTATAAGTATTAGGTCTTGTGAGCCCCACAAAATAAAAGACGATTTCAATTTTATGCATACAAAAAACAAGGCAAGATCAGAAAAACCTACTTCCTACAATCATTTTATCTGACGCTGACACTGAAAAAAAATATATATCACCGACAACAAAACCCAACCTAAGAGCCGGAGACAGTCACCAGCCCTTGTCGCCGGCTAACGCAAAGTAGCGGCGCAAGGAGTAGCTATGATTGCCCCCATCGCTTCTCACACAGCAGCAGAATACACGGAGGAGCCCAGGCAGAGACTTTCACTCACTAACGGGACTTAGAAGGACACCCAACGCAGCCCGGACCTGGCCCCCGCGCTGCCCGGGGCCCCTGAGGCTTCCACCTCAGCTGGGGCGGAGGCTGCAGAGACCCCGGGGAGCGTC
>NW_010550294.1:8596-9898 GCF_000687285.1 Phaethon lepturus | reverse complement strand
GCTGCTGGCCCGAGCAGCGTGTGCCCTACAGGGACGTGTTCCTGCCTCTCCTTGTGCACGCCTCAGCTGCGCGCACGCGTCTTAGCTGTGTGCACGCGTGTCTCAGCCGTGTGTGCACGTCAGCCGTGTGCCCATGTGTATCAGACATGCGCTTGCATGTCTCAGTTGTGTGTGTGCATGTCTTGGCTGTGTGCATATGTCTCAGCCACGTGCATACCTGTCTTAGCCATGTGCGTGTGTCTCAGCCATGTGCATGTGTGTCTCAGCCGTGTGTTCCTCTGCTCGGCCCAGCTCCATCCCCACCAGTATCTTTGTCACAATGAAGGAAGAGGCTATTATGTTTATTAAATTGTACCAAGGCAGCATTACAGCAATTGGCAGCTGGTGACCCTGGTTATTTATAAAACAGGCTTTGGAAATCACAGCTTTGGGCTTGGGTTCTTCTTCAGAGAATTATGGAAAAAAAAAAAATCAATATTACAGGACGGGGCCAAGTCAGTGGTTAATCGCGGGGTCGGTTCCAGGAAATGTGTCCTGGTGTGACGGCAGCCATGAGGGGGAGCTGACCTCCCCTCCTGCCTCCCCAAAAACCCCCAGCCAGGGCTCCTGTCCTGCAGTCCCTGCCCTCTGCAGTTGTGGGGCTGTGGTGGGTGACCGCTCCATTCTCAGGACCCAGCACGCTGCCTGAGCTGGCAATGCTGGGACCAGAAAAGACCAAGGGAGAGCGGCTCCTTCCCTGCACTGGGGTGCTGGCTCCCTGAGCTGTCGGGGACAAGGAAGGGCATAATCTTGCCCACCTTTTGCAGCATTACCGTGGGAGCGCCTCAGGGTCTGAGGCTGGTGTGTCCCCCCTGTCCTGCAGTGGTTGTGGGTCAGAGATCAGCTCTCCTAGTGCTCATCACACAGCACCCCATCACACATTCCCCCAGATTAATGGGGAGAATTAAGATGATAATAGCACTTTAAATGAAGGTGCCAGTGATAACTGATGTGTGCCCATGCTGCATGATTAATGGTGCCAGGGCCAGCCCCTGGGTGCTGGTAGGCAAGCGTGCTCAGAGGCACATTAGAGAGTGGGCAGGGTCAAGGAGGGGATTGTGATGTCATAGAGATCAGTGACATCATGGGGTGGGCATGACATCACACGCTAGCTCAAAGTGAAATGATGTGGGACGATCCCATCACTGGGTGCACACGGTGGTCTGGCAGGGAAGAAGGGCCGTGCTTGCTCCATCGTTGTCTGGCTGTGCAAGTCATCACGACATGTCACGATAGTGCTGGCGTGTGAAGGCCCTTCTGGGG
>NW_010550294.1:7947-8519 GCF_000687285.1 Phaethon lepturus | reverse complement strand
AGCCAGGAAGGCCCTTCTCCCCCCGGGAGGGCCAGGTCCCCCCAGGATCCAGCCCCTTCTCCCTATGCTGGGGCTCGTCCTGCAGCGCAGCTCTGTGGGGCTATGAAATATATCCAGTTAAGTCACCATTTAATTATTGGCTGTTTGTTTATTGTTTGTTTGCTTTAGCTGGTATGAATTTTTTATGATGGTTTCCATTGCGCCCCGCCAAAAGCCAGTGAGATTTACCGCTTCGGCATGAGCAGAGCTTGACGAGGGAAGGTCACCGTTAGCAGTGAGAGATGGTGACCCCGTGTCACCATCAGAGGAGGGTTTGGGGCAGCTCCTCCCAGGGCCGGGGGGGCACAACCAGGAGGTGCCAGCTGTGGGGCCAGGGAGGCTGTGGGGAGGCTGTGAACTGTGGGGCAGTGGCCTATGCAATGGGGGGCTGTGTGGAGCCGGGAGGCTGCGGGCAGGCTGTGTGGGGACAGGGATGCTGAGCGCAAGGCTGGGAGCCAGAGGAAACGGCATGCTCAGGTGCAGGCACGTTCAGCCCCAAGCCGCAGCATCTCCCATTAATGAAGCACTTCATC
>NW_010550294.1:6403-7916 GCF_000687285.1 Phaethon lepturus | reverse complement strand
ATCCCCGCGGCGTGGGGGGGGGGGGGGCACCCAATTCGGAATGATAAATTCCCCACAACGGCCCTGCGCTCGCTCGCAGCAGCCGTGATTCTCCTTCATCTTGAATAATATTTTTGGAGTGGTTGTAAAATAACCCGCTACAGCAGCTGCAAGTGGAGACACCAAGGCCCAGCGGCTCTCTCCAGACGCCCTCCCCCCCCAAGTTTGTCTTTTCAGCTCCCCATAGCCCTTGTGTGGAGCCATGAGTGTGCACCTAGCCATGCACGTGTATGTGTATGCACATGTGAAAGCATATGTCTGCTTATAAGGGCATGTATATGTCCATGTGTACGGGCACATCTGTTGGGGGGTGCGTGTGCGCACACGCTTGTAGGTGCGTGTGCAGGTATGTGTAGATGTGCAGGCAGGGGCCTGTCTCTGTGCACACACGTGTGTGCAAGCACAGAGCTGCCTAGATGTGCGCGTACGCGTAGCTCTGCATTTGCAGGTGTGTGTCCATGCACGTGTGTGCTTCCCGAGGTCAGCTGATGCAATTCTTTTCTCTCTAGGAGGTGTTTGCGGGCTGTCTTGCTCTTCCCCAAAAGCGCTGACCCATCAGATCTGCATGGTGCCAAGCAGGGGCAGCCACGAAGGAGCAGCAGCTCCGGCAGTGTCTATTATTTGCCAGTGTTTATTGGGTCTCCCTCAGGGGGCAAGGGAGCACACTGGGGCCCTCCCCAGCACTCCACAGGGCTGAGCCCCTTGCTTGCGCCGGCCGCTCCCGTGGGGCTGCGAGCAGCCGGGCACGCGCTGTGATCGCCATGGGAGAGGGAAGCACAGCACAGAATTAAATTGTCTCTTAATTACAGTCATTAATGAGCATGGAGGCAGCTGGGCTTTGTGGGCAGGGAATCCCGCTGCCTCTCTGGGGGAAGTCCTGGGCTCCTCTGCCAGGAGTCTGCAGGGAGCTCGCGCTGGGCCAGGGTGCCGAGACGCGGGTTACTCCGAAGCAGAGCTGGCTATGATGGGACCGGGATCCCCCAGATGTCCTGGGCTCCTAATGCTGCTGGGCACCCTCTTAGGATCACTGCTAGTGCTTCGGTGCTGTGCTCCAAAGGGGTTATGGCACTGCACGAGTGCCACCACGAATGCATATGCACATGCCCCGGGAACCCCTCTCGCACACCTCTGCTGGGACTCTACGCACACACCCCCTCCCCACACACCACACTGCTGTCCCTGTGGCGCGGCTGCCGCTGGCAGACGACCGCCGCCATGGATGCCGCTGGCAGACGACCGCAGCTATGGACACACGCGTGCCTGTGCCGAGGGCAGGATGCTCTCTGTCTTGGGGAGTGGCACTTAATCAATCCCATTTCAAAACGCTAATTATATCCACAGAGGCCTCAATGTGGTGCTGCTGGCTGCAATTCAGGCCTTGTTTATTTGTTTCCACACGCTCCAGAGAAGTTTCTCCCCTTTGTCCTTTCATACTTGGCTGAAAGAAATGAGGTTAGGATGGAGTGGCAGTGAC
>NW_010550294.1:6007-6310 GCF_000687285.1 Phaethon lepturus | reverse complement strand
CTGCACCGCCAGTCGGGGGGGCAGCAGCAGGGCTCTGGGTGTCTGCGGGAGAGTGGAGACTCCCTGGGGTGCTCCAAGCCAAAACTGCGAAGTGGGGGTCTTACAGTTCAGTAAAGAACTGCCAGATTCTTGCGTGCACATGTGTGTGCACGTATGTGTAGGGGTGTTCGTGTGCAAGTGCCTTCCGTCGTGTCAGTATGTATGCAGCTACCTGTGCATGCACCTGTGCCGCTGCATGAGCAAAGACTGGTCTACTGGGTGGCCCTGTCTTTCGGCCACGAGCCCTCAGGGAGGGGCGGCCAC
>NW_010550294.1:2700-5964 GCF_000687285.1 Phaethon lepturus | reverse complement strand
CTGCCCCCAGCTGCCCCCAGACGCAGGCCGCGCTGGCTCTCGCCACTGCCAGAACGTGAGCAGCCGCCTCTGGGTGAGGGTCAGGGAGGCCCAGTCCCTGCTCAGTTCCAGCCTGCTGCTGTCGGCTGCCCGCTTGCGTTCATCTCCCCGGTCTTTTGTTAAGAGCCAGCGGATACAAATAGCTAGTTTCCATATGCACGGCAGCATCTGTTACTGCCAGGGAGATTTGCATTGCTAAGTGCAAATTGGGTGTTATGTCATTTATCATAAATGGGAGGGTGGAGGGGGGTGCTGAGGGGAGGCAGCAAACATCGGCGAAGTTGTCATAACAAATCACACGACTCATCGTTCACCCTGGCAGGAAGGTGCAGAGCAACCTGTGAAGGATTGCCCCTTGTACAGGGAGGGAAACTGAGGCACAAATGCGGTCTGGGGCACAGCAGCACGCGAGCATCTCGGGTGTCCAAACCCAAAGCTCATCATTTACCCAGTCATCGGGGCTCACTACAGGAGAGGCTGTAAGGGGCACAGTGCAGCCAGGGCTCAGGACCTGATCCTCAGCCTCCCTCTCCCCTTCCAGCTTGCAGTGTCCCTGAGCCGGGAGCCCCATCCCGTCCCGCCCCGTCCTTCCCAGCCCTGCCACTCACGCCTCCCTCGCGTTTTTTAAGCCTCCATCCTCGGTCGGCACTCGGGAACCTGCCGTTGCAGCTGGACCTTCCCCACGCCCTCACCATGAAGGGTCCCCTGCTCGGAAGCATGTTTTCCCGGCATGTCAAGCGGCACCCTGGAGTGAGTAACCCCGCACCCTCTCCCTCCCCATTCCTCTGTGTCCCTCTGATCCTTTCCTCCTCCCAAGGACCCCCCGTGGCTGCTGTCCCTCCAGGCTCATCCTTGCCCTTCTCTCGCCATGTGCCTCGGGGACCTTGTGCTTCCCCACATCCTTCTGCCTCCTTCCCACCCCCATTCCTCCTGCCCCCTGCCCTTTGCACTCTTCAGCACCCCCCTCTTCCTCCCACGCCCCAGACCCATTCTCAGCCTCCCAGTCCAGCGCCTCTGCCCTCCCTGTGCCTTCCCAGACTGTCCCTGCTTGCCAGCTTCCCCTTCACACTGTCCTCCCGGCTCTCGCAGCATCCTCCAGGCAAGAAGCTGGGCAGTTCCGGTGGTCCCCAGCCCTCCTTTACTGAGGAGAGGTGAGACCACCCTGTGCTGCCTGACCCGCTCCGTCCAGCACCACCACGGGGCCAGGGCTCCTTCGCTGAGCCGGGCTGGGCTTTCGGCACGTTGACTCTTGCGACTCTGGCACGCCCCCAGGCTTGCTTCCCCTGCCGGCAGCTGCTTGGGTGATGGGTGCTGCTCTGTGTCCTCCCCCCTGCTACACCCTGGGCTGCTACACATCTTGGGGGTGGGGGGAATGGAAATCAAGCCCCCTCCCCTCTCGCCCCAGCAGACCCAGGTTTGAAGCGCCAACTCCCATCCTTTCAGCTCAGATCTGTCCCTGGCCCCTGCCGTCAAAAATTCAAGCCGAGGATTTTGTGTACAAGGATGCTCAAACCCTCATAAACTACAAACCCTCTGAGACGGTGGCAGCTGGGCGAGTGTGTCCCCCCCTTCCAGGACGGGTCTCTTTTGCTGCCAGGCTAGATCCCCTCTGGCAGCAGGGACCTGGCCCTTTTCAAGAGGGTCCCCAGCCCCCCCCTCACCAGTCACCACTGCCCAGTGACCTCCCTGGGGACCTGGCAGGGGCTGGTGGCCTGGGGAGGGTTAACGACCTGCAACCGCCGGGCTGAAAGTCACGTAAGCTGTTGACAGTTGGGTCTGTGGGGCTAGAGCAGCCTGGCTGGAAAGAATGATGAGCTATGGCTGAGCATCCGGATGCCTGACTTGCCGGCAGGCTCGGGCAGGGGAGGGGAGTCCGGGGATGCAGCAGGAGGTACCCTAGGTCTGGGCTCGTCCAGGGAAAGGTGGGTGCCTGCGCGCTGCCAGCACTGAGGGCACAAGCAGCCAGGATGCCCGGGTGCTTTTCACATCATCGGTGAGACTGGACGGACGGACAGCGCGGGCCAGGGCTCCTGCGCTCTCTTTGCGGCACTGCTGTGTGTTTCTGTGGGCAGAATGGGGGGATTTGGTTCTTTTCTGTTCGTGCCTGCCATTGTTTCCCCAGCTGCCAAACAGGACTGTGTCTGACTTGGGGGCACAGAGAGGCCCCCAAAGAGTACATGTAAAGGGGGGGTGCCCATACGTGAAGTGCCTGGCAGGCGCCTGGCACCACTAAGCAGGATTATCGCTGGCAGAGGTTGCTGGGGCAATTTTTGGCATGTCATCCATTACATGTGATCAGCTGCAGCTCGTGCGGGGCAGGTAACGTCAGCACTTTCACGGGGCAATGGACTCTCCCATCTGCAGCGCGCCCAGCTGCCTGCCCGCCTGGCAGTGATTAATGTCCCAGGCATGCCGGCGGAGCACCGTGGCAGTGAAGCACAGGAGCTTTGGCAGGACAAGAAACTGGCTGGCATGGTCCAGGGGCTGCACAGCTCAGCAGGCACCTTTCAGGCACTGGGCAGAGCCGAGCACTCGCGTCCCACCATCCACTCATCTCAACACATGCTCCTGCTGCAGGAGGGGACGCTTGTCCGCACCCTCGCATGAGGTACCCGTCCCACCCCATCCAGGCATGGGGCCCCTGCCTCACCCAGCGCCTTCCTGCATTTGTTCTCTCCTTCTTGCTCTTTCTGTAGCCAGAGCGGTAGGAACGGGGACAGATTCCCCACTCTGGCAGAGCTGGTGCTCTGCCATGTCACTTGGAAGTGCTGGGTGGTGGCTGGGGCTGCAGCCAGCCTGCAGTGGGGACCAGCCATGCCCGGACAGAGGGCTTGGCCCCACTGCTGGCAGAGGCAGGGGTCCCGGGGAGCGGGACAGTGCCAGCCTTGGTCCCCATGATTGGAGTTAAAAGGCAAATGCTGCGCGCACACACACAAACAGCATTTTAACTCTCCGCACGCTTAAGTTCAAGCTCTCAATACATCTTGTTTATTTTTCTGCATGTCCTGGGGGGGGATCAGGCCCCACTGCCCGCACCTGCAGCTCCAGAGCCCCTTGCCTACCGCCTGAGCAGTTCCCCCAGTTACCCCTACCCTTAATTCTTCCCAGGCATTAATTACCCAGAAGGTGTCAGCAGCAGATGGTGAGACGAACCCATCGCCCCAAATCTCCTCCAATAGAAACCGCAATTCCCGGCTCTGTGGAGTTCGTCTTGATTAGCCGGTA
>NW_010550294.1:357-2669 GCF_000687285.1 Phaethon lepturus | reverse complement strand
GTGTGTGGTGGGGTAGCGGCTACTGCCAGATCCTCTTGGCACCCAGCCGCACACGGCGCAAAAGATCATTATCTGCTGATGCCTCTAACCTCCTGAATTGGTGCTGGCATCTGCCGGGCGCTCAGTCAGCCGGCGCGAGCGTGGAGCACTGCTTGGCTTGGGCATGGGGGCTGCCGAGCAGGAGCTGGGCTGTGCTGGGGGCACTGGCAGAGGATGGAGGGGGGATCCAGCCAGGGACCAAAGAGCAGGCAGGGAGCGCTTGGGGACGGGGACATATCTGACTGCTCGGGTGTCTTCCCCACAAGACCCCCTCCCTGTGCAGGTCATTGAAGTGCTTGGCAGAGAGCAGAGGGGTTTGGACAGACCCTTTTCTTCATGCTTTAGAGTCATCCTCCCCAGTCTCATCCAAGTGGGGAAACTGAGTCACTGTGTGGTGGGTGGTTGGGTGGGGGTTCGGAGACACTTGCTAAGAGCTCAAGCTGCCAAGCAGAACTGCAAATATAACACAGGCACTCCAGTGCTGGCAATGCAAACTGCGCAGCACACACGGCTCTCGCGGCACTGCCGGCCCCCGCTCCCCGCTCTGTGCTAATGGGCACTGCGAGACGCCGGCCGTGTTTGTCTTCCCAGGGGCACGGGTTGGCGGGAGGTTCATTATGCTCAGACCGTCTTCCCCGGTGTGGGGGCCACGGCAATTTGGGGGAGGTCAAAGCAGCCTCGTCTGGGCTCCAATTGAGGCCACGTCCCCCCAGGCACTGGGGGATTGGCAGTGCGAGTGGAGGGGGGAGTGAAGACGAGAAGATGGAGATGGTCGCCCTGCAAAGGTGCGATAAAAGCCCTTGTGTGCACGGAGCGGGACAAAGGGACCTCCTGCTCACAGGGACACCCGCTGTGGAGCTGGGGCAGCTCCCGGGGGGGTCGCTGAGTGCCCCCTCATGCTGCACTGTCACCACGTCCCTGAGACCTGCTCTTGGACCCAGCTGCTCGAGCACTGGTGTGATGCCTGGCCCCAGCGCATCCCGGTCCGTCCCTGCTGTCGGCACAGGGGAAGCTGAACTGAACCCTCCTCACCTCGTGCTTCATCAGGAGATGGTGCGGAAGGGGTGCAGGGCCCCGGGGGGGCAGCTGCAGTGTGGCTTGGGGCCAAACCCTGCCCCAAACCCTTGGGGCCAAACCTGAGTCCCGCAGGGAGGAATCGGCTGAGGCTCAGCCCCTGGCTGGGGGCACCATGCGCGCCAGGAATGGGGCCCCCAGGCCCTCACCCGTTTTTTGCCCAGCCAGTGCCGGCGCCGGGCAGCAGCAGGCAGAGAGGAAGTGATTTCTCATTCCAAATCCAATTCCTTTCCAACACAAGCCGATTTTTCTCTCCCTCTTTTAATTCAGTCACTCAAGCTGACAGCTACACTGTGTACCGCAGCCCAGCTACAGGATTGCTCTGCCATATTTCCCCTGTAAATCTCCCGGTGTGTCAGCTCTCCCTTTCACTCTCTAGTCGGCCTGATAAATATTCATTTTATTGGGGTATTTTTCATTTTTCTTTCTCTCTCTCTCTGCAGCTCATTCCGCTCATTGGCTTCATCAGTGTCGGCCTGGGCAGTGCTGTCCTGTACTTGCTGAGGCTGGCCCTGTACAGCCCGGACGTCAGGTACCCCTCGGGCACCCCTCGGGCACTCGCCCCGTGCCCCTGGGGCGGAGGGGCTGATGCCCGGGTGCGGCGGGCGCGTGCTGGGTACACGAGGACACTCCCTGACCCCTCCATCGCGAGCGGCGGGGAGGGGCGCAAGCCAGAGTGCAAAGCTGCCCGGAGTGGGGGAGGGAAGCCGGGGCATCACCCCCCCTCCCCTTGCTTGTGGCGGGGGGGCAAGGGCCCCTTCGGCCTCTGCCGTGAAACTGGGGGCAGGCAGGAGGGAGGCGGAGGGGCTACAGGGATGGCAGAGGGAGCAGGGTGGATGGCTGGATGAGGCAAATAAAAGCAGTATGTGACTGATGGTGCAGAGGGGGAAAGAGAGCGTGGGGAGGGGTGGATTGACAGCGGAATGGGGAGCCGGTGGGATGGATGGTTGGAGGATGGGGAGAGGGAGGGATGGACAGACATAAAAACGGTGTGCAAGGTGAATGGAGAGGGAGAGGGAGGCAAGGTGCGAGGACGGATTGATGAGGAGTGCAGGGTGGATGGATTGGCACGGGACAGACAGACATGCCGTGGCGCACGAAGCTGGTTTTTTTTCCCTTGTAGCTCAGTGGCCCACGGTCCCTGCAGCCCCGTGCTGTCTAATGCCTATCTAATATTTGTTTGCTCCTGGTAAAACGCT
>NW_010550294.1:0-280 GCF_000687285.1 Phaethon lepturus | reverse complement strand
GGGGCAGGGGGGGGGGGGGGGGCGGTGTGAGAGGGGATATAACAACAGCAGCACCCCCACAGTACATTAATGCTATTAAACAGCTCCAGGGGTCTGCATTTGCGGCACAGCCCCCCACCCCTCATCCTCCAACATGCATGCATGCACACACACACACGTGCGCATGTGTGCATATCTTCCCAGATGGAAAATTCTGCTCTTGGCCAACACCAGCGGATTGCAGGGGGATGAGAAAGCGGGAGATGTGAACTGCTCTCTCCAGGGACCCATCCCACGGCTT